>NC_069128.1:54121813-54241813 GCF_026914265.1 Mya arenaria | reverse complement strand
GCCGTGTTTTTACCTTCCAGGTGGCCCCGCAGTGCCGGGTGAATGCGGTGTTTTTTTCTTCGCAGAATTATAGCGGGGAATAGGCCTAACCTAAGGTCCCTGGGGTGCGGGGCATTTAGCGGGGATTTTACTATATGTTCGTACCCGGGGTTGGCTGGACCGAAAGTCAAAGTCCCCGCTATTCTCCGGACCTGGGGGGCGTGGTTAAAATTGACTGGTGCATAAAATGGTGAAGAAAAGAAGAAGTTGTCTTTTTATTAAGTCTGCATTTGAAGCAAAATACTGCCTTCCGACGTAACATTTAAAACGTAATTTATCACGTCGTATACCGACACTGCAGTCGCAAATCTTGGGCTACAGAAGAGTGCTTGGCGTCATCCGTAAAGTACTTGCATAATCTTTACGATAAATATTCTTACAATAGTTTTAATGAAACCCCGTTAACTCCAAAAACGGGTTATGCCAGGAAATTACGATCTTAATCCTTAATTTATTTATTGAAACGGGGTCCTGGACAGCCTCTTTATGCATAACACCATGAAAGCATTATCTTTAATATAGTCATATCTATTTAATGAATATTGGTTATAAACCTAAATCTGTGGCACCGTCGCCCTCCAAATGCTGTATATGTGATTCAATAAACGCACATATTGAAAGCCTTGAAGCGTGGTTGACGTATGCTAAATTTTACTCAAAGTAGGTTTTGATGGTGTGCAAATTGACAACGGTCTACTGCACTCTATCGTCGACATTTTACATTAAATCGAAAATGTATAATGTATAACCAGTGTGCTTGAGGCTATGCATACTTAATCATATGTATATGTAAGCAATGCAAAGCTTCTCATTAATATTGTTGATGCCCGCGGCAAAAATATTTTATTCAAAACGAGGCAGTTAGTTTACACATACTCAATACAAAGAATGTAGGTCATCAAATAGAATATTGACAACATTTATCGACGTAGTTCATGGCTTACGATCAAACTGAAGTTAGAGGTGAAACAAACGCAAACTGTCGCGTAATGCGACTAAAATGCAGAGTTTAAATGGTTAAAGCAACAGAGTCTCTTTTAAAGTATAAAGATTTATTTGTTTTATTAAACTAACATTGATTTAACAATACATATATTCAAAGTAACATTTAATGGTCACATTAGTACCGATGTTAATTCAGAATTAATGGGTAATAAAATACAAATTAGCGCACATCTTGGGCATGTTAATTGTCAACAGCATAGGGTTGTCTAATGGAATGTGACCATTCAAAACAATTAATAAGACAGTTCATTGTAAACATTTGTATAAGGAATTGCTATTTTTATACGGAATATGTCGTTTAGTAGCTGTACAACGCTAACCAAAATGCATGCGTAGCGAAGTGATACATAACGTTACTGAAGTGCAGAATCGGCGCAAGTGGTCGATTTCTTGAACACCATTACATACTTCTGCACCAGTCAACTGTAACACCACCACCCTTTGGTCAGGGGAATAGCGGGGACTTGGACTTTTGGTTCAACCAATCCCAGGTAAAATCCCCTCTACGGGGACAAACAGCTGGTAAAATCCCCGCTAAATGCCCCCCGCACCACCGGGACATCCTAGGCAATACCCATTCCCCGCTATTTTCGGCGCGAACACAAATTCACCGCATTCACACGGCACTGTGGGGTCACCAGGAAGGTATATAAACACGGCCCATTTCCCCCGCTATCCCCTGTAAACCTGTGGGGGGACGTGGTTACAATGGACTGGTGCATAGTGCACATGCGCCCTGGTCCAAATATATCATAAATATAGAGGGTTGGTTGACTTTATTTGCAAAGACTTGATTGGGGACATTATATTGAACTTTAATTTATAGCGTCAGCCTTAAAAATATTGGGCCGGTTATTCAGAATTGTGTTAACGTTAGCAACTTTTTTTGAGCTCAACTGCTGCGTCCATGGATCTGCAGGATTTCTAGCCAGATTTAAGACTACGGCTTCATCTGCGCTTGCTTACAGTTAAATTCTGGGCACATAATCGACTTTTTCACGTTTTAAGGTTCACACAATTGCGGTATACATCGATGTTTACTTTAACCTAAAATAATAACAGTGTTCTAAATAAGCTTCCTGTGTGAACAATACGTCTTTTCAACACGCAACTACTGTCAACGATGTCAGGTTGACCAATAATAGAAATAGGCGTTTCATACGTCACGTCAACTTGGCAAATAATAGTTACTTCATTGGTCTATACGTATCAAGGAAAAAAATGCACAGTCAAACGTCAGAGTGTGTATACCACGTGATAAATTGCGTCTTCACTGCTTCATCGGAAGGCAATACTATGCTTCGAATCAAGACTTTCAGCAAGGATAACGTTACTATTTTTCACCATTTTAAATGAAATATAGCGAAGTCTACGCCGCTTACAGATCCCCGCCTTCGGTCTTTGATCAGAGTTTGATTGAGAGTTTAGTTTCTTGAAACACTTCGACAAACATTAACAGACTTATGTTCTGGCATGTTCCATACTGGTACTATATCGTAGATGACAATTATGTTCTGGTATGTTCCGTACTGGTTCTATATCGTAGATGACAATTATGTTATAGCATGTTCCGTACTGGATATATATCGTAGATGACAATAATGTTCTGGTATATTCCGTACAGGTTCTATATCGTAGATGACAATTATGTTCTGGTATGTTCCGTACTGGATATATATCGTAGATGACAATTATGTTCTGGTATGTTCCGTACTGGTTCTATATCGAAGATGACAATTATGTTCTGGTATGTTCCGTACTGGTACCATAACTAAGATGACAATTATGTTCTGGTATGTTCCGTACTGGTACTATATCTTAGATGACAATTATGTTCTGGTATGTTCCGTACTGGTACTATATCGTAGATGACAATTATGTTCTGGTATGTTCCGTACTGGTACTATATGGTATGTTCCGTACTGGTTCTATATCGTAGACAACAATTATGTTCTGGTATGTTCCGTACTGGTACTATATCTTAGATGACAATTATGTTCTGGTATGTTTCGTACTTGTACTACATCGTAGATGACAATTATATTATGGCATGTTCCGTACTGGTTCTATATCGTAGACGACAATTATGTTCTGGTATGTTCCGTACTGGTTCTATATCGTAGAGGACAATTATGTTCTGGTATGTTCCGTACTGGTTCTAAATCGTAGATGACAATTATGTTATGGTATGTTCCGTACTGGTTCTATATCGTAGACGACAATTATGTTCTGGTATGTTCCGTACTGGTTCTATATCGTAGATGACAATTATGTTCTGGTTTGTTCCGTCAATTATGTTCTGGTATGTTCCGTACTGGTTCTACATCGTAGAGGACAATTATGTTCTGGTATGTTCCGTACTGGTTCTACATCGTAGATGACAATTATGTTCTGGTATGTTCCGTACTGGTACTATATCGTAGATGACAATTATGTTCTGGTATGTTCCGTACTGGTTCTATATCGTACATGACAATTATGTTCTGGTATGTTCCGTACTGGTTCTACATCGTAGATGACAATTATGTTCTGGTATGTTCCGTACTGGTACTATATCGTAGATGACAATTATGTTCTGGTATGTTCCGTACTGGTTCTACATCGTAGATGACAATTATGTTCTGGTATGTTCCGTACTGGTACTATATCGTAGATGACAATTATGTTCTGGTATGTTCCGTACTGGTACTATATCTTAAATGACAATTATGTTCTGGTATGTTCCGTACTGGTTCTATATCGTAGAGGACAATTATGTTCTGGTATGTTCCGTACTGGTTCTATATCGTACATGACAATTATGTTCTGGTATGTTCCGTACTGGTTCTACATCGTAGATGACAATTATGTTCTGGTATGTTCCGTACATTTCTATATCGTAGATGACAATTATGTTCTGGTATGTTCAGTACTGGTACTATATCGTAGATGACAATTATGTTCTGGTATGTTCCGTACTGGTTCTACATCGTAGATGACAATTATGTTCTGGTATGTTCCGTACTGGTACTATATCGTAGATGACAATTATGTTCTGGTATGTTCCGTACTGGTACTATATCTTAAATGACAATTATGTTCTGGTATGTTCCGTACTGGTTCTATATCGTAGAGGACAATTATGTTCTGGTATGTTCCGTACTGGTTCTACATCGTAGATGACAATTATGTTCTGGTATGTTCCGTACTGGTACTATATCGTAGATGACAATTATGTTCTGGTATGTTCCGTACTGGTTCTATATCGTAGATGACAATTATGTTCTGGTATGTTCCGTACTGGTTCTACATCGTAGATGACAATTATGTTCTGGTATGTTCCGTACTGGTACTATATCGTAGATGACAATTATGTTCTGGTATGTTCCGTACTGGTTCTACATCGTAGATGACAATTATGTTCTGCTATGTTCCGTACTGGTACTATATCTTAAATGACAATTATGTTCTGGTATGTTCCGTACTGGTTCTATATCGTAGATGACAATTATGTTCTGGTATGTTCCGTCAATTATGTTCTGGTATGTTCCGTACTGGTTCTACATCGTAGATGACAATTATGTTCTGGTATGTTCCGTACTTGTACTATATCGTAGATGACAATTATGTTCTGGTATGTTCCGTACTGGTACTATATCTTAAATGACAATTATGTTCTGGTATGTTCCGTACTGGTTCTATATCGTAGATGACAATTATGTTATAGCATGTTCTGTACTGGATATATATCGTAGATGACAATTATGTTCTGGTATGTTCCGTACTGGTTCTATATCGTAGATGACAATTATGTTCTGGTATGTTCCGTACTGGGTATATATCGTAGATGACAATTATGTTCTGGTATGTTCCGTACTGGTTCTATATCGTAGATGATAATTATGTACTGGTATGTTCCGTACAGGTACTATATCGTAGATGACAATTATGTTCAGGTATGTTCCGTACTGGTACTATATCGTAGATGACAATTATGTTCAGGTATGTTCCGTACTGGTACTATATCGTAGATGACAATTATGTTCTGGTATATTCCGTACTGGTACTATATGGTATGTTCCGTACTGGTACTATATCGTAGATGACAATTATGTTCTGGTATGTTCCGTACTGGTACTATATCTTAGATGACAATTATGTTCTGGTATGTTCCGTACTGGTACTATATCGTAGATGACAATTATGTTCGTGTATGTTTCGTACTGGTACTACATCGTAGATGACAATTATGTTCTGGTATGTTCCGTACTGGTACTATATCTTAGATGAAAATTATGCTCTGGTAGGTTCCGTACTGGTTCAATATCGTAGATGACAATTATGTTCTGGTATGTTCCGTACTGGTACTATATCGTAGTTTACAATTATGTTTTGGTATGTTCAGTACTGGTTCTATATCGTAGATGACAATTATGTTCTGGTAGGTTCCGTACTGGTTCTATATCGTAGATGACAATTATGTTCTGGTATGTTCCGTACTGGTACTACATCAAGCAATTGATGTCGGTACTGCCAGTATTGTCGAGTGATTGACGTCGGTACTGCCAGTATTTCCGCATGATTGACGTCGGTACTGCCAGTATTGCCGAGTGATTAACGTCGGTGATGCCATTATTTCTGAGTGGTTGGCGTCGGTACTGTCAATTATTTCCGAGTGATTGGCGTCGGTACTGCCGTTATTGCCGAATGATTGACGTCGGTATTGCCAGTATTGCCAAGCGATTGACGTCGGTACTGCCAGTATTGCCAAGCGATTGATGTCGGTACTGCCAGTATTGCCGAGTGTTTGACGTCGGTATTGCCAGTATAACCAAGCGATTGACGTCGGTACTGCCAGTATTGCCGAACGATTGACGTCGGTACTGTTAGTATTGCAAAGCGAGTGACGTCGGTAATACCATTATTGCAGAGTGATTGACTTCGGTAATGCCAGTATTTTCGAGTGATTGATGTCAGGAATGCCAGTATTGGTGAGTGATTAACGTCGATAATGCAATTATTTGTGAGTGATTGACGTCGGTAATGCAATTATTTCCGCGTGATTGACGTCGGTATTGCCAGCATTGCCGAGCGATTGACGTCGGTATTGCCAGTATTGCCAAGCGATTGATGTCGGTACTGCCAGTATTGCCGAGTGATTGAAGTCGGTATTGCCAGTATTGCCAAGCGATTGACGTCGGTATTGCCAGTATTGCCGAGCGATTGACGTTGGTACTGTCAGTATTGCCAAGCGATTGACGTCGGTAATGTCGTAATTTTCAAACAATTGACGTCAATACTGTCAGTATTGCCGAGTGATTAACGCTAGTACTGCCATTATTACTGAGTTGTTGACGTCGGTACTCTCATTATTGCCGAGTGATTGACCTCGGTACCGTCAGTATTGCTGAGTGATTGACGTCGGTACTGCCAGTATTGCCGAGTGATTGACGTCGGTACTGCCAGTATTGCCGAGTGATTCACGTCGGTACTGCCAGTATTTCCGCGTGATTGACGTCGGTACTGCCAGTATTGCCGAGTGATTGACGTCGGTACCGCCAGTATTGCTGAGTGATTGACGTCGGTACTGTCTGTATTGCTGACTGATTGACGTCGGTCGGTACTTTCAGTATTGCCGAGTGATTGACGTCGGTCGGTACTGCCAGTATTGCTGAGTGATTGACGATGGTTCTGCCAGTATTACCGAGTGATTGACGTCGGTACTGCCAGTATTGCCGAGTGATTGACGTCGGTACTGCCAGTATTGCCGAGTGATTGACGTCGGTACTGCCAGTATTGCCGCGTGATTGACGTCGGTTCTGCCAGTATTGCCGCGTGATTGACGTCGGTACTGCCAGTATTGCTGAGTGATTGACGTTAGTACTGCCAGTATTGCCGCGTGATTGACGTCGGTACCGTCGGTACTGCCAGTATTGCCGAGTGATTGACGTCGGTACTGCCAGTATTGCCGAGTGATTGACGTCGGTACTGCCAGTATTGCTAAGTGATTGACGTCGGTACTGCCATTAATGCCGAGTGGTTGTCGTCGGTACTGCCAGTAGTGCTGAGTGACGTTTGTATTGACATCGTTTCCTGCACACATACTGCTGAAACACTTTCTAGAAACTAACATGTCCTCGTTTTATATTCAGTGTTTCACGTTTTAATCCCATTTCATTTCAGTCGTGTCCGAGGCAATAAAATGCTACGACTGTAATTCAATAATGACGACAAACTGCAAAGATGAATTTAAGAAAGAAAACATCCCGGTTAAAGAAAACTGCAATGCATGCATGAAAACCAAAGGAAAGAAGGACGGGAACCAGTGTAAGTAGCTATTCATCATTTGATTGGTTCTTGACAAATTACACAAACGATGACCATTACAAGGAGGTATATCCATTGTTTATCGGCCAATCTTTTTTGACGAGTGTATGGTCTGCTTGTAGTGTTTATACAATTTTTTGTCCTTATTTTCCTGATTTAAAAATAATCAATGTGTTGATAACTAGTATATAGGCATTTAATGATGTACTGTTAACTTCAAAGATAATTGGTTACTTTAAATTAATAACTCCCAAACCAAAGTTCGCATGACATAATTTTAATAAAAAAAAACAAAGTGTCAACTAATACTGCAATTTGAGCAGAATGTCGTGAAATGAAGCATACAATCATTCAACTAACACTTTTCGGTCACAATTATGCATTTTCGGTCAAATTGTAGATATTTATTAACATATCTCTTAAATGAGCCATAATTACGAATACTCATTTTAAACCATTTGTTAAATGTGTGACGCTATAATATTGGAGAGAGTTGTTATTTGAGCATGTATATAACTAAATTCTTAGGTACTTTTTTGGTAGTTGGTTAATATGGAAGGGATTATCCGCCAGTTAATACATGCTGCTTTACGACATTTTTCAAATTTTAAATTGCAAGTGCATTCGTCTAAATGGCAGGTGCCTACGAGCAATTGCTTCGTCCCTATTTGTTCTTGACAAACGCATTTGTCTATGTTTACAACTTTAAGTTGCCTTCACTTTATTGCTTAGTGTTAACGTCTAAATGACACATGACATGTGTCAAGTTCTTATATTTAAATAACTAAATAACTAAATTGTGTACAAAACTTCAACTTAACTATAAATAATTAATATATAATAGTATACGACCATTGAAAGCTAAATCAATATTCATCAATAGCAGTATGCATTTGTCAATAAGCATATAGACGATAGACGAATGCATCAAGGCAAACGCAACTAAACGAATGGAATTAGAAGGGAACCAGTAAATATTGGTATCCTGCGTCAGCAACATTAAAATGGGAATGGAAACCAAATGCTGGTACCCTTCTTATCCACGAGAGAGCACTCTCGCGACTTTTGCTACGGTGGAATTCAACAGTTTTCGTGCAGGAGCTGTCAAAAATATATCTAGAAGAGGTAATGTACAACATTATCCGACCCTAAAACTTTAATACTGCTTGATGCTATTTTCTGCTGATTATTTTTTTCCTGGATGTATTTATTCGGTACTGAGCTATACATATATCCAAATTCTAATCTGCGTTTCGGCCTGAATTTGAAATCAGCATCACTAGTGAAACCGGACGGGGTGGGGGCAGGGTGGGAGGATGCCCCCCCCCCACCCATAAATCGTCCAAGTTAACTTTTATTTCAATATCGGAGACAAAAAGTAATATAATGTGTAAAAAATGCACCATTTCGGACTAGAAATTGCTAAAATTATCTTGGGGAGTAACCCCAAACACCACTGCGAACACCTTAAACCAAAGGTGGGGAGCTGCAATCCAACTGCAATTAAGAAAGTCACACTTTTAATTTTCACCGGGCTTATGTGTTAGTCAATATCCTCGTGGGCGGATCCAGGATCTGACTTTAGATTGGGCATAACTTATGGGCGCAACTTTTGACATGCGCCCATCCCTCAGAACCATTTTTTTTATAGGACCTCACCTCCAACAGCCACCCCCCCCGAATCAATAGTGATGCTGATAACAGATTTCTAGTAGATATGTTTTGGCTGTCCTGAAGCCAGTGAATGCAGAGATATTGAAATTTGAGTAAATGAAACACATGCATAGATTTCTATACATGACAGCCAGGCGTACATATTTTCTTGCGAATGATAGCACTATGCTCATACTTGTTTGAGGCCTCAGAAATTTCAAAATATGCATGTTATCCATCGAAAATTGGTCAAAATCTCCCCGCTCGCAGACAACACATTTCAATTTCAGGCGGAAACGCAGATAAGAATTTGGATATGTGTCTCACTCAGTACCGAATAGAAACATCCAGGGAAAAATAATCAGCAGAAAATAGCATCTAGCAGTATTAATTTTTTAGGTCCAGATACTTTCATACATTACCTCTTCTAGATATAATTTTGACAGCTCCTGCACGAAAACTGTTGACTGCTACCATAGCAAGTCGCGAGAGTGCTCTCCCGTAGATAAGAAGGGTACCAGTTGGTTTCCATTCCCATTTTATATTGCTGTCGCAGGATACCAATATTTACTGGTTCCCTTCTAATTCCATTCGTTTAGTTGCGTTCGTCTAAATGCATTCGTCTGTCGTCTATATGCTTATTGGTAAATGCATACTGCTATGTTTGATTGATGTACAATTAAGTTAGCTTTTAATGGTCTTATAATTCTTATTACATTATATAAATATTATTAGTAATACTATTAGATCAATTGTACTCTTGTATTTTAATTAGTACACAATAGTCAATTAAAAGTAAAAACTTGAAATCTGTCATTTATCGTTTAGACGTAGACACGAAGCAATAAATTGAAGTAAACTTAAAGTTATACACATAGACACATGCGGTAGTCCATTAAACAGTGAGATAATCACATAATTGAGAATTAACCATGATTGGTTTTACTTAGTCTCTTCTGTATTGAAGTTGATAAACGCATATATAAATATTGATTAAGTTATACAATTATAATATATTTATATAATTTTATCAATAACTAACCTTATTACGTCCTATTTTTAAGTCGCAATAGGTTTGTTGATAAACATTAGTACAGTGTGTGTATACCACGTGATAGATTACGTCATATATGCTAAGTCGGAAGGCAACATTTTACCTGAATTAAAGACTTAAATCAAAGATAACTTTTCTTTTACTACACCAATTTAAATAAAACAAAGGGCAGTCTATGCCGCTTACAGAGTCCCGCCTATGTGTTATTACAGAATTTGATAAGTTGATTAGTTTCATCAAACACTTCGACAAACTGTTTCCAAAATAATGTTTTGACAGTGCTCCGTTAGACGGCCGTATTGTGAAAAGGTTTGTCGAAGTGTTTTAAAAAACTAAGCTCTCAATCAAACTCTGGTAAAAGACCAAAGGCGGGGCTCCGTAAGCGGCGTAGACTGCGCCATACTTCATTTAAAATGGTGAAGAAATAGTGAAGTTATCCTTGTTTAAAGTCTTCATCCGAGGCAAAATATTGCCTTCCCACGTAGCATTTATGACGCAATTTATCACGTGGTATACACACACTGTAGTATATACCCATCAAAATCCACACGCAATACATATCGCAAAATACGGTAGTCCGTATACCACTCCATTGCAATACGGCTGTATTCCACTCTTCTGACGTCACGTCATAACAAGTATCGTTGTGCGATGTTAAAATGACGTCATAAAACAAAATCGTTAAAATGACATTTATTATGAAAACATGTGGCTATAAAATAATCTTGCCAGTAATGTATATAATAAAAGGGTTATTTGTACCGCGTTTTGATCCGGAATGTCGTATTCGACTCTGGTGGATTTTTGCAGATTTTGATTTCACTCGGCTCGCGCCTCGTGAAATCTGAATCTGCAAAATTCCTCGAGAGTTGAATACAACCTCCCGGATCAAAACGCAGTACTCATAACCCTGTTTTATTTTGTTCACTTTTTCAGTCGTTTTGAGGTCATGCAGTCCGCTTAAAGGCGGGAAGAACGAATGCAATGAAGTAAAGAAAGATGGCGCCGAGGTAAACGTCTGCTTCTGTGACAAGGACATTTGTAATGGAACACCGCGCGTGACCGTCAGGGTCTTCACCTTGGTAACAGCCGTGCTAGTAGCTTTCAAATTCATGTGAGGATTATATGATGGAATAATATACATTTTCAATATACACGTTAAGTCGTTCATAGCGACATTGTGCTTTTCTTATATTCTTTGCGTACCAGTATAATACATTTTGTTAAATTGGATTTTTATACAGAAAGATAATTGAAAATAAATATGAAATAATGACTTTTCGCCATTTTAAATTCAATATATCTGGTATATTCATTGATTATATATTGCTGATAACTGATAACTACGTTGAAGTAACAATTAAATTTGCAGTATGGAGCTTTACATGCTGTGTGCCATTTACATTTTTGAAATAAAAAGTATAACCTAGATATTTCGTATCAATAATATATCCCTGTAATTGCTCGTTTGAATGATGAAGCTGCACTCTCATAGATTGAACGTTTTGACCAAAAAATGTGTCTTTGAACGAGCGAATATATGCGAAAATGTATGTAAACCAGTGGATAAGACTGCTGACAAAAAGCGTTCCGCAGATTTTCATACTTAAGTTCAAAAATGATGTTTTATGCATTTTTCATAAACCGTTAGTAACGCTTTTAGCCATAAAACATTATTTTTCGAACGGAAATATGAAAATCTTAGACCTCAGCACTCTTTTCTCCCTGGTTTGCAGATATTTACGCAGAAATTGGCACATTCCAAGACAAAAAAATGTTTTCAAAAAGGTAAATCTGTGAGAGTGCAGCTTTAAGGTACCTGTAATGTTGTATCTGCTTGCCTATCTTACAAGACAATGCAATTATATTCATAACAACATCATTGGTTGGTAACATGACGTTACGAACTCGCTCATGCGTGAGTAGGAGATTTAACAAAGTTTGCTAACTTCATTTTTTACTTTGGATGTTTAAGGACCAAATGTTAATATTTAAAACTGTTGCAATGTTACAAGTTGAAACCATCTATTGGTGTAGTTGAACACAGTGCTTATGAAACTACCGGCTCCAATTTCTCGAAACATAAGCTTAACAGGCTTAAATAGCTTATTTCAATATGCCACATACTTAAATTGGATTTCGATAAATGAAGAATGGTTTATTGTGGTTATCATAAAGACAATTCCTATTTTAAATTCTAGAACTCTTAAAGAAGTAAATATGACGCGAATTATAGAAAAACATACATAAACAGCAAGCTTACCTTAATCCTGTAAGAAAAGCAATTACGATGTTTCCAGATATATTTTTTTATAATGGGGATTGTTTTATCATATATTCCCTTAAAGCGCAAATCAATGATGAAAACTCTACTCCCGTTTTTCATAATTTATACTTTGTATATATGTATATGCGTACTTGACAAACTGTACGTGTAGGAGTACGCACGACCGATTTACAAGAGGATCAATATTGCATGCGTACCATAGCTGATTCAATACAATGAAAACTACAGGAACAAGCCCTGTAGTCGAAAATTCAAAATCAGGCATTGCAATGGCCCAAACGACAGTGAATAGGGGGTGGGAGAATCAACATTAAACAATGGTCCTCAATGTTCCTGGCCCGCAATGTGTCAGACAAAAGAGAGAGAGAGAGAGTTAGAGAGAGAGAGAGAGAGGGGGAGAGAGAGAGAGAGAGAGAGGGGGAGGGAGGGAGGAAGAGAGAGAGAGAGAGAGAGAGAGAGAGAGAGAGATATCTTTACTAACATGTATGAATAATTTTTTGTGTAAAGAAGCGATTCAAGTGATACGGCTTCGTGTTTAATTTGTTGAAAACAAGAACAGGTCAAGGTCACGTGTCAAAACAATATCTTAGTCGTTAACCTAACGATGCTTAAGAGTGCGCAGGCACGGGCAGAATCTATAGGATAAATGTCCTGTCGATTTTATTGAAACGCAGTTTACACCCAACACAAGGCTACGCCTGGGCTGGTATTCAATATTGTTCTTAAATGGATCATAGAACGATGTAGCTAATCGGATTACATGTTATTAATAATTGACCATTAGAGTGAATGAAGTCAATGATGTATGACCATAAGACTTTGAATATTGAATACAAACCGTGGCTATTTACGATCTTAATCATAACGACTTTTATTGAATTCGAGCTCCAAGATTGCATATGAATCATACAGATCATTCCAATTCTGGCACTGTTAGCGGATTCTCTAGTAATAATGCATTGTCTTCTTACATGATCTGTGGAATAGAAAAGTATGCCAGGCAATGGAACATGAGTGCAAATAACTGTTTCTTCGTCAACCTGATATTGGAGAAAATGTAGTAGGGAAATTCTTAAACATTTCGCCAGGTCCCTTCTTCCAACCCCCACCTCGATAAATATCGGCTGTAATACGGTAGTATTGGTACGTACATGAACAAGGATCTCCATAACACGCGTACAAACAGCACTCAAACTTCTCATCTGATTGCCTCAGCACACACATGAACCAGCTTATAAAACCAACACAAAGACGATTTCAGCGGAAAAAAAACATTATGTATATGTTACATCTTGTCAATGTCATGGTATATACAATCAGTTATGCCAAGCATGACCTGGTTCTGCTTAGCTGACTCATGTATAACAGAGTACATGGCTGTATATGCAAGATGCACTCAAATTTAGAAGAACGTTGTTTTGTTATTTCGATTAATCTTCTGCCCCATAATAAATATCTGTGTATTTAATCCATGACGGTTTATTGTAATGCACAATTCTGAACTATTAGCTCTTTGATTGATTGATATAGATTGTTAACCACTTCGTAAAACCGCACACCGCATATGTATGGTTTGTTTCTATGTATTCGTAAATAGTATACTTACTGTTCCCGTATGGATACAAGTTTACCTATCTCATTGTTATCAGGGCTTTTTCTGCCCATTTTGGAAAAAAAGACCCTAGACATTTTGGGAAATTTTGCGTCGTGAAAATGCCGAAATTGGGAAATTTAACAGTTAGAAGAAAAAGCTGTCTAGTCTCCTGGGAATTAGGACATGATTTAATGTTAGTTTATTTTCCGAAAAAAAGACGCAAAATGGCGGAAATATCAATCCTTGGGTTGTAAATATCTATTGCAATTAATCATGACAGATAATTAATATTTCATACTGATCTCTGAATGTGATGAAAATCATTGATTTTCGAGTTAAATTATCAAATGGGAATTTTTTTCTGCTGATTGGGAAAATTATCTTATATTTTGCTTTGGGAATGGATCCGATAGTCGGACCCGTGGGTACTATAGAAAAAGCCCAGGTAATTGATGGTTTTTGTTGACGATGTACGTTGTTCAGGTAAGAAATAAACTGTCTGTCTGTTTAATTAGTTAACCCTTACGTTAAAGTGACACTCTTATTCAAAATCAATACATACACATGTATAACAAACATAAGTTTTGACTGATAAACCTTTAACTACTTAATAAATAATGCATTTATGGAAAATATTAATTACTGCTAACAAGGTTGTAGCTGTGTATTTAATAGCAGAAAGCGCAAAAATATTAAATGATTGGTGAATCCTTAAAGATTTACTGTGATATACTATAGTCTCACCAGGTAGACATATCGTGTTTTATGCGCATTTCTTTCAAGTTAAACTCGGGATCCTTCATAAGAACCATTGTTTTCGACATTTATTCATCCTCTTTGGAATATTTAAAAAAAAAATAATATTAATGGTGCTAAATCTCATCTGGGAGTAAGAGTACATCTTTAATAAACAAAAGTAATCATGACATTATATAGCGTGCCTCAACATTTGCTCCTATTGTGAAATGCATTTAGGTGGTGTGTAAGTTTATTTATACTCGAAAATGAGCCTTGCCCATTCGGCGAGTGCTCAGATAAGATTGTAAGTCATTTTTAGTTTTTAGAGAATATTGCACAGACAGAATGTAGCTCTGGTTAGAACTACCCTGGTTCTTTAACGTGCACCAGTGTATAGCACTGTCACACGGGACCCCCATTTATCGTCCCTCCTGGAAGAAGACTAGTATTTGTTAAGTGGTGCGGCGGGGAATATAACCTGCGACCCTGGATTGGCAATCAAGTATGTTACCACTAGACCACGGATCCGCCACATAATGCATTTAAGGTAGTACATCTAATATTAATAAAAAAAACCATATAATTGCAACAGTTTTAAAGTTACAACTTGTTAAGTTTTTATTTCACCGCTGTTTTTACTTGGTATAGACAGAATGTTATTTAAGAAACAAATAAATAAAACAAGTCCGTATAATCATGGTAAAAAATATTTGTATTACCTCCCTATAATATATCATATCAAAATATTATCTTTATTGTGGTGTTGTTTACAAATTTACTCCATGCAAAAATAATGCAATGGTTTATTATTAAAAATGAAAAAAAGAAATAAACACGATGTTAAAGCTGCCAACTTTTGCGAAAATCCATGGAAACCAGTTATGTCATACTTCTGACAAAAGATTAGATCGCAGATTTTTATATTTAAGTTCAAAATATGATGTTTTATGCAATTTTCTAAACCGTTAGTAACGGTTTAAGCCGTAGAACATTAATTTTCGAACGGAAATATGAAAATCTGCGATTCTGATCTTTTGTCAGCAATCTTTTATCATTGGTTTGCAGTATTTACGCAAAGATTAGTTATTTCCAAGACAAAAAAAAATAAAAAAAGTTGTGAAAATGGTAAATCTGTGAGAGTGAGCTTTAATATGAAAAATGCGCTTACACATAATTGCATCCTAATGATGGATGGCTTTCTTTAACAAAAACTCAGCACGACTTGATCGTGCGTCCTTACGTCAAAAACTGAGAAAATTAGATTTGTTTACATCAATTTAAGAAGTTCCATCACAATGTTTTTATTCTAACATTAGCTTTACGTTGTATTTGAACAAATCCACGACTAAAAATGAACTCTGTATGGCAGTTAGAAGATGTTGTTAAAGCTGCATTCTCACAGATTTACCATTCTTACAACATTTTTATTTTTTGTCTTGGGAAGTGCAAATGTTATGCAAATGCAAATGCGTAAATATCTGCAAACCAATGATACAAGATTGCTGACAACAGATCAGATCGCAGATTGTTATATTTCCGTTCGAAAATTAATATGATTAATATGAGGTTTTGACGAGTGGAAGGAAAAAGTAGGAGGTCAAATATAAACGTAAGGAAACAGCGTACGGAAATCTGTAAATTATAGAAGAAATGCTAGGATCCGTCAGTGCAGTGTGTGCACCACCTGTAAAATTGCGTCAATAATGCCTCGTCGGAAGGCAATATTTTGCTTCGAATGAAGAATTTAAAAAAAGGTAACTTTACTATTTCCTTACCATTTTGAATTAAACATAGCTCACTCTATGCTTACACTGCAGTCGTAAACCTCCTGCTACTTCAGAGTACTTGGGTAACCCTTAAAGCAACTGTGCACCAGATGATCAATTTGCAAGAAAAAAAGAAAATTGTCGAAAACTGACATAAATTTGGTATTAATGTGTGCAATGCATTGAAATTTACTATCAGAAGTGCCACATAGTTTACAATTTATTTAAAGTTAGCAGTTAGTTCGTATTTTTCCATTCAAAAAGATTACTGGATATGTTTACCTAGTAGAATTCATTCCTTATGCGTGATTGGCTAGTCGATGTTATCACGTGATATTACCAAGTTAGGTATGTAGTTAGAATATACCATTTGTTTGAAGAAAGCCTTCGTGGCACAGTGGATAACGCACTGGACTGATATTTTGGCGACACAGGTTCGAACCCGATCTCAGAAACAACTTTTCTTTTTATATTTTGGTATTTTTTTACATATATGATATCAAAGCATAACACAACGTTTTTTGGTGCCAATCTGGTGTACAGTCCCTTTAAAGCACTTGAAGAATCTATACGACATACTGAAACATAGTTTACTCCAAAAATAGTTTATGCTTGGAAATTCACCGTCTTAATTCTTACGATCTTTATTGAGACGAGGGCCTGGAAATTCTCATTATGCATGAAATAGTCACATTACTGAATATTTGTTATAAACCTAAATCTGCTGCACTGTCACCAAAAAATGCTGGATCTGTATTTCAATAAATGAATGGCAATGCCATTGTCATTATTTACGCATATATTGACAATCCTTCGTATCATAGCGTCAACAGTGTCTGACTTTATATGGTAAATTTCACTCAAAGTATGTTAAGCACACTTAATCATATGTATAAGTATGCAATGTAATATTTAATATAGCTGATGCCCGGGGCAAAATAACTTATTCAAAATGAGGCAGTTAGTTTAAACATATTTTATACAAAGAATGCAGGTCATCAAATACAATATTGACAACTTTCATCGACGTAGTTCATGGTCTTTCGATCAAACGGAATTTGAAAATGAAGCTAACGCATACCATGGACTATGATGTTAAATAATGCAGAGCGTAATGATACATGACGTAATGGAAGTGCAACAACGGCAATCGATTCCTTGAACATCACTTCAGACATGTGCACCAGTCAATTGTAACGACGCCCCCACCCCTTGGTCTGGGAAATAGCGGGAATTTAGACTTTCGGTCCAGCCAATCCTAGGTAAAATCCCCTTCCTGTGGGGACAAACTGCTGGTAAAATCCCCGCTCAATGCCCCCACATCCCCGGGACATCTTAGGTAAGGCCCATTCCCCACTATTTTCGGCGCGAAAACATAACCACCGCATATGCTGATTGTTCACAATTGTGCTAAGGTTAGAAACGTGTTTTTGAGCTTTACTGCTCGGGTATTTCCATGGAGACACATGTGATCAGCATGATTTCAAGCAAGATTTGAGACTACGGCTTCAGCTGCGCTTTTTTATGTTTAAAGGGACTGTACACCAGATTTGCACCAATTTTTTTTGCTGTAACGAATCTCGGGACAATTATTTAACAAAATGTTTTATTCTTTGATATCATAATTGTAAAAAAATACCAAATGTAAAAAAAATCGAGTCGGAAACCGGGTTCGAACCTGTGTCGCCAAAATTGCAGCCCAGCGTTGTATCCACTATGCTACAAAGGCTTACCCTATAGAGTTGGAATATTTAAGCTATATATCTTACTTATTAATATCACGTGATAACATCGACTAGCCAATCACGCATAAGGAATGCATTCTACTAGGTAGTTATACCCAGTAATCTTTTGAATCGAAAAATACGAAAAATCTGCGAAAAATAAATAAATTTGTAAACTATGTGGTTCTTCAGTTAGTAAGTTTCAATACCTTGTACATATCGATACCAAGTTTATATCAGTTTTCGACATTTTTTTCTTTATTTTTTTTCGTTATTTCATCATACGGAGTACAGCCCCTTTAAAATGTGAACACATACTCAACTTTTTCACGTTCAAAAGTTAACATAATTGCGGTTTGCATCGATGTTTACTTTAACAAAGTTCTTACCAATCGGCCCAGTACTGTTTAGGCTGACGCTTTAAATGTCGCAGTGTCATTTTTATGCCTTGTTGACACTACCTTTATCGTTGTCATTGAAATAAACATAATCTATAATTGAGTTTCATACTCTCAGTTGTCCCATCTGCAATTAAAATTGCAACGAATTAATCCATGCGTAAGATAATTATAGCCAGAGCGTGATTACTTGTTAAGGTAGTTTATAGCTTTGACAATAGCATCTCTTTTAAACCCATATTTGCATGCAGTTTAATGAGTTTACCAATTAACAGTACGCGCTATAATATCCATAGCTTTCGTTTTTATTGGCCAAGTGTGTGCCCTATCTGTAATGCGGAAATGATAGATAGCTCTGTACGAAGTTCTCGATCAGGAGCACGCTCAGTAATATACCTACCTGCAATAATAATCTGAGTAGTTTAATCTGTATTTACCATACAACGATTGTGAGGAAAGTGATGCTAAGTAAAGGTTAAAGAGACTGTACACCAGATTGGCACCAAATTTTTTGTCTCTAACGAATCTCACGACAATTAATTAATTAAATGTTTTACTCTTTGGTATCATAATTAAAATAACACATGTTTCCATGATTCATGAAAATGAGCCCATCATTTAGGCGGCTCCGTCGGTCTAACTATTAAAACGCGTTCATTCTTCCATTGCCACACCATTACAATGCGTCTTTTCAAACATGGAGCAATGTTCAATAATGAATTTGAAGAATAGAAATAATAAATATATTTATAATAACTCGTTTAAGCACCAGTCAGTGAAATAATGAGTTTATACACTGAAGGTTGTAAACGACCGTGTACTTTATCAAACATAAAATGTCCGTGTACTTTATCAATTTGGTTTTAGTTCATTTTCCCCTTTGAAATAACTATAAGAAGTTCAATAATACACGCTGAAAACTTTAAAATACATACACTTTGCTTATAATAAGATTTTTGTATAAATGATTTACGGCTAACATGAAGTAAAGCGATAAATTTGTCAAAAGTCGTGTACTTTGCCTTAGATTTCAACTCTGAGAAATCAGTTATTCAAGATTTTCAGGAAAAGTTTAGGATATTAGAGAAAGTTCTTTATAACCGAGGATAGAGCTCTTGAATGCGGGGTTTATGGTCTTTAAATCACAAAAATTCTCCAAATATTAAGAAAGTTATCTTTAAAAACCTTATCTGAATCGAGACTTGTTGACATTTTTTGCCGTGCACTTTACCAAATAAGTCACGTGGGTTCTCCATCGTGTAAACAATTGGAATATTTAAGCTATATTATACCTAACGTGGTAATATCACGTAATAACATCGACTAGCCAAACACGCATACGGAATGATTTCTACTAGGTAGACATACCTAGTAATCTTTTTTAATGGAAAAATACGAGAAAACTGCGAGAAATAAATTAATTGTAAACTATGTGGTACTTCAGATATTAAGTTCCAATGCATTGTACACATCGATACCAAGTTTATGTCAGTTTTCGACAGTTCTACGGAGTACAGACCCTTTAAGAAACAATACATAATTATATATACTAACACCTAAAACAATTACAGTGTTCTAAAATGTCTTTATGTGTACAGGACAACTTTTTCAATACGCATCTACTGTCAAGGATGTCAGGTTGACCAATCAAAGAGATAAGTGTTGCATCCGTCACGTCAACGTGCAAATGATATTTACTTCATTGGACTATACGTATCCAGGAACGTATTTCCACAGCCAAACGTCAGTGTGTGTGTGTATACCACGTGATAAATTGCGTCATACCTACTTCTTCCGAAGGCAATACTTTACTTCGAATCAAGATTATAAACAAAGATAACTTTACTATTTCTCCACCATTTCAAATGAAACATAGCGCAGTCTACGCCGCTTACAGATCCGCTAAGAGATCATTGTTTGAGACATTTTGTTTTTTATGTCACTCAGGATATCTTATCAAAGGAAGGCGGAGACGAATCTGGGGTTTCCACACAGACAAAAAATCATGTAAGTACATTAAGATGTATTTTGAACTTTAACAGTTTTTGTTTGACAAATAAGTTCTGAAATGTTCCGTACTGGAACTATATCGTAGATGATAATTATGTTATGGTATATTCCGTACTGGTTCTATACCGTATATGACAATTATGTTATGATATATTCAGTACTGGTTCTATATCGTAGATGACAATTATGGTGTGGAATGTTCCGTACTGGAACTATACCGTAGATGATAATTATGTTATGGTATATTTCGTACTGGTTCTATATCGTAGAAGATAATTATGTTCTGAAATGTTCCTATATCGTAGATGACAATTATGTTACGGTATATTCCGTACTGGTTCTATATCGTAGATAACAATTATGTTATGGAGTATTCCGTACCGGATCTATTTCGAATTGACATTATATCGTAGACGACAATAATGTTTTGGTATGTTCCGTACTGGTACTATATCGTAAATGACAATTATGTTATGGTATATTCCGTACTGATATTATATCGTAGATGATAATTATGTTCTGGAATGTTCCGTACAGGAACTAGACCGTAGATGATTATTATGTTCTGGAATGTTCCGTAGTGGAACTATATCGTAGATGACAAATACTGTATAGTATGTTACGTACTGGTTCTATATCGTAGATGACAGTTATGTTATGGTGTGTTCGGTACTGGTACTATATCGAATATGACAATTATGTTATGGTGTGTTCGGTACTGGTACTATATCGAATATGACAATTATGTTATGGTGTGTTCCGAACTGGTTCTATATCGCAGATGACAGTTATGTTATGGTGTGTTTCGTGCTGGTACTATATCGTAGACGATAATTATGTTATGGTATGTTCCGTACTGGTTTTATATCGTAGATGATAATTATGTATTGAATGTTCCGTACTGAAACTATTGTGGCCTTTTCGTTTTATTTCGATGCAAGTTATGTAATAAAATACCTGTAGCCGTAATCTTAACTTATGTCAACTTCTTAAAATTTCGAATTCAAATTAAAAAAGTATTAGTGTTTTTAAAATAAAGGTTATGTTTTTTTGGTAATATCATTGGAAATAAATATCTCAGATATTCGTTATTATATCATATGATAAGAGATATAATATTATATACTTAAGTGAGGAAAATGACTTCAGTTATGAAATGATGCAGTTTTACTCCTTACTAAGACGTTACTCAATCAATACAATTGTCTTGATCAAATACCAAAAAGGATGGATAAATGTTGAAAACAATGGTTCTTATGAAATATATACCGAGTTAAATTTGATTAAAAGGTGCAGACAATACAATATAGTAGTATACCTTATGAGACTAAACTAGATCATATAAATATTTTAGCACTTACAAATCATTTGATTTTTTTTTTTGCGTTTTCAGCTTTCAAGAACATGGATACAATCTTATTATTAGTAATTAATATTTTCCATGAAATGTATTCTTTTATACTCGTAAGTAGATCACGATGTATCACTAAATTTTTTATGTTAGTTATACATTTGTATGTATTGATTTTGAATAAGAGTGCCACTTTAAGATGTTTTATAAATACTGCCCCTGGATCCCTATTCACTATTGTATTGAGTCTGTGTCTGAGACCCATTTTAACGAACTACGAAGTATCTTTGAATCACGTTTACAAAAGTTACGTAAATTATTATTACACACGTTAATATTTTAACAGATGCAACAATTTGTACCATAATTGCTCTTCAAATAGAAATTTACTGTCAAACCTCAGTTAGCTCGAACTCCCAGGGACCAGCGAAACTATCTCGAGCTTCGGTTTATTCCACCCAAGCGGGAATGCTTACCTTCGGTAAGAAATCGATCCTTGCCAAGCGAGTTCAAGCCAAACTTACTTTAAGGGCAATAGGAAATCGTGTCCCAATTTTTCGAACAATCTGAAATCCCCTATAAACGATAAAGCTAAGGTCATTAATTAAGTTTGGTATAAATTGCGTATTTTTTCTCAATTTGAAGCATTCTGGCGCTGAAAGGAAATTATTTTACATCTTATGGCAAAGTATTTTTTTGTTCAAACAATAAAGTTTAAAACATTAATTTGGCTATTCGAAACGAAATAAGATCCTTAAACCTGAAACGCCAGACATTGTGTTAAATTGAGGCCAGTATGTATTCGATACCTGTTCCAGTTGGCAAAATACAGTCGACTTCTTGATTTTAACTAATCACAGCATCTCCCATGACAAAACATGCCAATAAATAAATTAAATGTAATCAAAATGCAACTGTTTTTCCAATTCCCGATGTAACTAATATTAGACATATAAAAATATTGTTTGGTTAGAGTTACATCCTTTTCAAAAATAGGTAGGGTAGGTAGGCTTTTTTTTAATTTTTATAAGGGTTTATATTAGAATATCATTTTTATCATTGGAGAATGGTGTTGAAGTTATTTTCTGTATTAGCTATTAAGGTTTTTAAGTACATATTGAAAAGCAATTAAAAAAAAGATTATTTTTTTTTAGTTTTTCATTGGTTTTTTAAAACTAACAATGAAAACGGCAGGGTCGACGCCTAATTCGTAGGTAGGGTCGGGTAACCCGAAACAAATGTATTTTTCAGGCCTTATTGGAATTATTGAATGCAGATGCTGCATAATTTTCCACCCAGTTGTCGTTATTTTGAAATATTCTATTAGTTAACTGACTTCAAGGATGACGCCAACATCGAAATTAGTGAAAATATAATGTCTAAACAAAATTAAGCATAATTATGACAGGGGTTACTCGTACAGTGTTTGGATATTGTGTAGTTTTACTGCATTTGGTTAAACAAATTAACTCTCATGTTGAAGACGGATTTTTTCAAAAGTTTGAGGAGTCGCATACAGTCTTTAGAGTTTTTGTCCTTCAAACTGACGCCCGATCACTACTCTCCTGTGCGCATGCGTGCATGCGCTACTCGGGATCCACGTGCAGTGACGTATGCAGCCACTTTCACTATGAAAACATCACTCAAACATGCTTTGGCCTAAAGCAGGGAAATAACTGGACAGAGGCGTGGACTAAAGAGAACAAAACCGTTTATGTGCTGAAAAAGGTAAGACTTAAAGTGACCTTCTTATTCAAAATCAATACATACACATGCATACACATGTATACACATGTATACCAAACATAAATTTGACCGATATACCTTTAACTACAAACTAAATAATGCATTTATGGAAAATATTGATAACTGATAAGAAGATTGTTACGCTGTATTTAATACCAGGAAGCGCAAAAATATTAAATGATGGTGAATGCTAAAAGATTTACTGTGGTCTACTGTAGTCTCATAAGGTAGAAATACTTATGCTCATTTCTTTCAAATTAAACTCGGTATCCTTCATTAAAGATGCACTCTTACTCCCAAATAAGATTTACCACAATTATTACAATTGTTTTAATATACCGAAAAGGATGCATAAATGTCAAAAACAATGGTTCTTATGAAGGATACCGAGTTTATGTTTAAACTTTTGCTGCTGAGCTTGTTTCTGTAGCTTTTCGCATGAATATTAATCTGAAAGAAAGATGCTGGAAACAAAGTATTTCTACTGTATGAGAGGGCAGTCGATCGCAATACATCATTAAGCATTTACCTATCATTTCATAATATTGCGTATTCGGCTATTCAATACACCGATACAACTTTGTTACCAGTAATTAATATGTTCCATAAATGCATTATTTAGGAAGTAGTTGAAAGTTTATCGCTTAAAATGTATGTTTGTTATACATATGTGTGTATTGATTTTTAATAAGAATGTAACTTTAAATAGTTTAAGCCCAGAATGATATATATTCTGGTTTTCTCAACCTAATCCTCCGGTACAAACAAAATTAAACCGTTGTAATATACACACGTTACTTCGGAAACAATAGAGTCATTCATTAGACTGTTACATGAATTTCAATAGCTCGAAATTCACCGTTTATTTGTACCGGCATGGGAAAACCCAGTTATGTTAATTCCGGGCTATATATTATGCGCTCCGTGTGCACAACCACACTTTAATCCCATCATACCGAATAACGAATAATAATAATCATCCTGTGTAACGAAGCGTGTAATCTGGGACACAGGGCCGAATTCAGAACATCAACTCTCACTCACACTCCAACCACATTCCCGTAAGGGACACTCAAGTGATCACTTGAGTGAAATAAGGGGAGTGACCTGTCCTTATTCACATGCCTGCCTCGCTAACACTCGACTTCATCAAGTGACCAATACAGTACATATACACGTATGTTTTCATGATCACATCAGATTATCTATTTGAAAATGTTTGTGTTTACACTATACAGTATAAACATATGTTTATTTGAGACGTGAGTACCTTATTTTTAGATATGGCGACAAAAATTGACAATAATTATTATTCAGTAACTGAATTTAACATTTTCAAACAATGTAAATAAAAAATATATATTTTGGATTGTAAATAACTGTTGCAAAATGCGATAAAATGCATGGGTCGTTGTTGTAGTTTTTTTTAAAGATTTAGCCGTTTTCCATTGAATCACGTGATATGAATATGTATTTTCGTATATAGTTTCGCTTTTGTAGTCTGGATAAAGCGGTCTTAACATTTGAAAATAAAAGATGAAAGTTGAATTATTTTAAAAAAGGACATGGATATTATTAGCGAATAAATGTACTTCTAATTGGGAAATTACACCTCGGAGTGAAAACTGACTCAAGAAATGAAGGGGCAAATGATGACTAAGACGATACTACTACTACTACTACTACTACTACTACTACTACTAGTAATAATAATAATTAAAATCAAGATCTTTCAGCGAATATCAGCATTCCGCTTCCCACCCCCGCATTTTTAGGCTGCTGGATTGAGTATTTGGAAATTTTAGGCCGCTAGGCCGCCAGGCCGCTAACTTTACGCCGCTTCGCCGCTTGACTGCTTGATCGAATTTTGAAAAAAAAAATGTTAATCGCTCCAGAGTGATTAATATTGAATGAAACAATTATTTGAGCATTGCTTTAGAAGAAATCTCAAATACTTCGAACTAGAAAATTATTTAAGGCCGATATGTTGATGCATGAATAAGAAACAATCATTTGATTTATCAGACCAATTAAAGGCATGACAATTACATTGAAATAGTAAGTAGTGAATAGCTAGGCCGCCAACTTCACGCCGCTAGGCCGCTAGACCCTACCTTCAAGTAAATTAAGCTGCCTATTCTAGCAGCCATCAATTAATTGCAACCATCACGTTTACTGGGCGTTCACGGTCAGCTTGAAAGGAAACAAATATTTGCTTGGCGCATTCTATTGAATATTTGAAAGTCCACACTATTGCAGTACGTGCACTTAAATGGATTATCCCGGTCTCTTAAATATTATCTAGGAATGAGGATGTCACTTCTTAGTTTCATATATCTGATATATTCACTTGCCTTGTACATTTATCACTCACACTCATTCAATAAGTATGAATAACCAATCCTCGTAAAGCACTTGAGTCTCTCTTACACCTGTGAGACCATTCACTCGAACATATCTGAACCGTTTTGTGATTACAGAGGACTAACTCTGTTGGAGTGAGAGTGGTTGTTCTGAATTCAGCCCATTGTCTTATTTGGGGATATTTGAAAGACCTATTCATACAGAGCTGGAGTAGTGCTGTGTAACATTCCTAGAAATGTCTCAACTAAAGAGTTTACAACACTGAACCATAATGGTTAAGTAAACTTTAGACGTTGTTAAAATACAAAAGCGAATTTCAATTTAAAAGAGAATCATTCATATAAGCGATGTCTAAAAAATGAATAAAGTGCTTATTGGAAAATGTTTTAACGTCATATAAATCCTTTGATAAAGCATTTGAAATTCATATTCTGCTTTCATTGCTCTTTTTACTAGGGCCTAAATAATGGTTTGGTTAGGGTTACATCCTTTTCAACAATACGAAGGGTAGGTAGTCTATTATATAAAGCTTTATATAAGAATGTCATCATTGGAGAATCATGGTGTTAAAGTAATCTTCTGTATTAAGCATTTAAGATTTCAAACTACATATTGAAAATCACTTAAAAAGGAATCTTTTTTTTTTTAGTTTTTCATTTTTTTTTAATTGACTATTAAAACGGTAGGATCTGGGCCTATTCCGTAGGTAGAGTCGGGTAACCCGAACCAAATATATTGTTTAGGCCTAGGGTAATTTGAAAACAAAACAAAACAATTTTTAAATTGCATTGTCCCTGCACTAATAGAGTTTTGTAAAATATCGGAATCAGCGTATTGGCGCAAGGGCGCTGGTTGGTTGTCATAACAATTCATTTGAAAAGTTTTCAATCTGCACTTTCACAGATTGTCAGTTTTGACAGTTTTTAAACATGTTTTCTCAGAATGGGCTGATTTGGCCTTCAACTAAGTCATATCAATTATTTCAAATATAGAATACTATTCAAATGTTTGGTAAAACTGCAGAAAAGCCCAATTTTCTAAAAAGCTTTTATAACACATTTAGCCCTAAAACATCAATTTTCTAACTTAAATATGATTTATTGCGATCTGATTTTTTGTCAACAGTCTTGTATCACTGGTTTCCAGAATTTTACGCAAAACTTGGCTCATTCAACGACAAACAATAAAAAAATGTTGTCAAAAAGAGCAGTCTGTGAGAGGGCAGCGTTAACATTGCTTAAATTCATTACAACTTTTAAATAAAAAATCAGTTATGATTTTAAGTGAAAAGGACTAGTTCAGCTTTTATAAGATCATAGATTGATCGTTTTCTACTGAAATGTGACCAAAATGATACCATTGTAAGATTTTCCCTGTCTGGTAGAAACGTTTTAAAAGTGAAAAAATACTTGACATAAACTGCCGTGGTTAGGCATTAGAAATGCTTTGCATTTTTAGTTCCGGAGGTAAATTATTCAAATTTCCATCAGTTCATCTATTGATTTCGACCTGAACATTGTGCATTAAAGCGGGATGTTAGATTGTTCACGTAGTGTCCTTTGTTTAATCAGTTTTTTTGATAACCTTTCTTTCATGCTTTTCGAAGAAATATGGAGTTTTATCAATGGAATTACAAGAGTGAAAATATCAATATTTTCGCTGCAAAATAAGGAGTGAACATATTAACTTTCAGAATTACTTTTAAAATCCATTGTAGTTACTTCCCCTTGATCTAAACAGAACACTTTACTTTAAACCAGAAAATGTTGGCAAATAAAATACTTAAAATTTAAAAGAAATGTTACATAAATTTAAATAAAGATATATTTGGAAATTAACAACTTGCCGTTTATTAGAAAAATGGTTATCCCGTTTTTCAAATGTTTTCTAGATCTTGAAGCTGAATGTTGGAACATTTGCTTTCATACCAAACAAATAACAGACGAAAACAAACATAAAAAGAACGTTATATAATCGTTCAAATGTATTTTGAACTGTTTGTCGTTGTAATACGTAATACGAACTTCCCAGAAAATTCAAACAGTAATTTACAGATTTACTGATTTTTCTTTACCCCACCTACGCCTTAAAATTTGTCAACAAACTATTACCTTGAAATCGACCTGTCTTCAAGCAAAACAGACTTGTCTCTGACAGTAAGATGACTGAATATCCATGTATCATGAAACACACTCAAAAACTTTTGTTTATATTCATGATTATCCGTAATTGTTTTGCTAACACATTCGACCTTTCAAATTTTCATTCAATAAATGGCGGCGTAGTAACTAGATTATGTATTCATGCATAATATGCAGAATATCAGAGAACTTTTTCTCAACAAACCGGAATAGAAAAATGACAGCTACGTCATCAGCTAGTATACATTCGAACCTCGTTATGTCGACTTTTTCGGGACCTAGTGAAAAAAGTCGAGATAACGAAAAGTCGACTCATCCGAATTACAAAAATATCACCAATCCCAACACGTTTGGGTTGGATTGTACGATGTTTACATCCACAATTGAAAGGTCTTGTTAAATATTTTTGTCGTGAAAACAGCAAACTTATTATTGAAAAATAAAGTGAAACAAAAGAAGAATTATTTGTGTCAAATTTATTTCTTTTACGTTTATGGAGCACACAAAACATATAAAACCACAATTGCATACATTTGTACATTGTAAGATTTTATACCGGGTCCTTCTCTGAATTGGTCGACCAGAGCGGTGGAACTAACATTTGACATTTATACAAGTTATTATTTCTGTTCCTATTCAGGATTGATATCTAATCAATAAAATGTTCATGTTTTATACAATACCAAAGAGCTTGAGCAATAAATGTCTCTTTAATTAAATACATAAGCAAACAACTTTGATTATTCGTATTGTATTTCGGTTATCTCGAATGTTCGTTATCTCGAAGTTATTCTAAGGTCACAACGACTTCGACATAGCGATTTTTTTTTTCATTTATAATCCACTATAACTATGCTTTAAGTTTACGGCTTTTTCAGAAGCAGAACGAAGTCTGTGATATCGGGTGGCGATTATTCGGCAATGTATGCTATTACATCGAAATGGCAAAATTGGAGTGGAGTTTGGCGCGTGAAAATTGTGAGAACATGGGTGGTTGCCTAGCAACCGCCCACAACGAGACGGTGGACAGCTTCCTGGGGACGCTGATAACCACGTGCAGTCCGGACGATCGGGATGCTTGGCTGGGTGCGAGCTACAGCAGCGCGCTGTGCAAATGGAAATGGGAGAGCGGGGAACCATTTAGCTATCGAAATTGGGGCCGGGGACAACCGGATTTGTTAGTCGGAACCTGCTTAGTAAAAGTGCCCAAATGGTATGACCGCGATTGCACACACTTGCAGAATTCCGTGTGTGAAAAGTAGAAGTTCAATTAATGATTGTCTTACTAAAATAATATAACAGAACATTAATTTTGTTCAGAATTAAACGTTTTCAACATTCATTGCCGACATAAATCAAATCACTTTGTCGTAAAAAACAGACATGGTCAATAGAGAGATGTTGTTGCATAATGATATAATTGTAACAATAGTAATACTTTTGCCTTATCTTGTTAGGTTCGTGATCGTAATATAAATGCAAAGTAAATGAATTCAACTAACGTTTCGCAAAGTTTTTCTTAAATCTGATAACATCAAATTTATAAACTTTTGTTTTGTAAGCCAATTGCTAAAAATGAAGTTTTCTTTCCTTAAATTATGATAATACGGACAAACCAGAAGAAAATGATATTCATTTACAAGACATTCATGTTGCAAAAGGTACAAATTCTATCTGCCCTCTGTCTATCATGATGTCTACCCGTTTCGATCAATTTTTTAGAGGGAACCCGAAAATTTGTAAGTGCTTTGCCAAATTTATTTGTTTATTTTGCATCTAGGTAAATTTCTTGCTTAAGTTCATTTTAATACTAACAGTGTGTTTATAATGTTTTGGATGCATTAATATCTGTATTCCAAGATTGTTTAAAGATGCCCTCTTACTCCAAAATAAGATTTACCACAATTAATACAATTGTTTTAATAAACCAGAAAAGATGAATAAATGTTGAAAACATTGGTTATTATGAAAGATACCATGTTGAGTTTGAAACAAGGGAGCAGAAAACACGGTATTTCTACCTTATGGGACGATGGTAGATCACACAAAATATTTTAGAACTCACCAATCATTTAATATTTTTGCGTTTTCAGCTATAAAATACACGGTTACAATCTTGTTATCAGTAATTAATACTTGCCATAAATGTATTATTTAGCAAATTATGTTTGTTACACATATGTATGAATTGATTTGAATAAGAGTGTCACTTTAAATAACTATTTGTTTTATTATTGATATTGATGATATTGTGTTAATTTTATTACTCTTTGCAGATGATATGGCCATTTTAGGCAAAACACCAGAGGAATTACAGGAACATTTAGACAACCTTAATTTATATTGCAATGCATGGGGACTAAAAGTAAACACAATTAAAACAAAGATTATGGTATTCCGTAAGCGGGGTAGAACACGTCAAAATGAGACATGGGCTTATAATGGCCATAACATTGAGGTTGATGAAAATTTTAATTATTTAGGTACTGTTATTAACTATACTGGTACTTTTGTATTGAACCAACAACATTTAGTTGGAAAAGCCCTCAAGGCTATGAACACATTGTTATATAAATGCAAGCAATTTGATCTTAAACCTAAAATATTTTGTCAATTATTTGATGCCTTTGTTGGTTCTATACTTAATTATGCATCCGACGTATGGGTTTTTAGTTAATCCAAAGAAATAGAACGCATCCATTTGAAATTTTGTAAACGATAGTTACAAGTGAAATTTAATACATGTAATGCTGCTGTATATGGCGAACTAGGAAGATATCCTCTATATATTAATAGATATGTACGCATTATAAAGTACTGGTTTAAAATTGTTAATAGCAATAATATTATTCTGAAGTCTATGTATAATCATGCACTTGATGATTACAATAATAAGGGTTATACCAACTGGGTTTCAAATGTGAAAACTTTGTTAAATAATTATGGTTTTGCATATGTGTTTGATAATCCCAATGCGATACATGTAAATACATTCATTAGTGAATTTAAAAGTAGAATCGTAAATACATTCAACCAAGAATGGTGTGTAACTGCTAGTAATAGTCCAGTTTTAGATATGTATAGAGTGTTTAAACCCACTTTAGATTATGAGCAGTATCTAGATATTGTACCTAGAACTCTACGATTGTATTTTGTTAGATTAAGGGTTTCTGTACACCCTTTAAGAATCCAGACAGGAAGGTATGCTCGTATCAATTTACCTCGCAATGAGCGTTATTGCTTATGTTGTAATACTAACGATATAGAAGATGAATACCACTTTATTTGCATTTGTCGTTGTTATACTCAATTAGGAAAAAGTACATTAAACGTTTGTATTATGTTAATCCATCTGTATATAAGTTCCATAATATGCTTAATTCAACTGATAGGTTGGAGGTTATAAATGTTTGTAAATATATGAAAGAGGCATTTATTATTAGAAATACATTAATTAACATTGTGACTTAACTTAATGCAGTTTTTTTCCCTCACTGCCTATGTTAAAAATTGATCTATATACTATTTATTACTCATACATATTAGGTTTGATTGAATGAATTTATTTAATTAGTTCTTTTGATCTATAGTCTATTTATTATTCATAAATATTAGTTTTACTGTTTGAAGTCATGAAATTATTTCTTTTGAAAATTATAATGTTTTGACACGTGGCATTGATTTGTGTATACTATTATGTATTAAGACGATATACTATTGTATAAGTCTAATAAACGTCTGTTCTGTTCTGTTCTGTTCTGTTTATTAGAAGACAGACAGACAGACAGTTTATTTCGTCTTGTACAATGTACATCATCAACAACACATATATTTATTATTATCAATGTCAACGTGTATGCATAGTAACAAACAATATAGTGCACACGAGTAAATATACAAAAAATAACAAAAAGTTATAATAAATAGGTTAAATATTGTAATATTAAAATATATCTAAATCAGAGGATAAACAATTTTTACCATATTAAGTTCTAACATTTATTAAAGAGGATCTTACTTTAAGAAAGTCTTTAACAAACATACATAGTTTAATAAGCTCAGTTCTATTATATCATTGCAGCAATTGTAAATATTTAAATACAGACGGTCTTATATGATAGCATTTCTTAATATATTGCTTTCTCATATCATTAAAAGACGGACACACACAGACAAAATGAAATTCATCTTCAATATCGTTGGAATTACAACATAGACAATATCTTTGATTGCGTACAATATTATTTCTGGCGTATCTACCGGTTTGAATACGAAGTGGGTGCACAGACAGTCGTAGTCTACAAAAGAAAAATCGTTAACTTTTGGGCAGAATGTCAAGATAATTTTCATAGTCAAGACTAGTTTTAAAATGTCTATACATATCTAACACTGTGCTGTTTTCTATAGTACCATACCAATCTTGTTTAAACGCATCGTATATTTTACACCTGAAGACCGTCATAAATGTATTAACATAAATAGTGTTGATATCATCATAAACGTAGCTAAAACCATAATCATTGAGCATCTTTCTACTGTTATACACCCAATTACGAAAACCTTTCTAACAATCATACTTTGCTAGTAAATAAACAGTTTTAATAATAATATTATCAGTGGTAGCAACCTTAAAGCAATATGACAACATACGCACATATCTTTGAATATATAGCGGGTATCTACCTAATTCTCCATAAACAGTCGCATTGCAAGTATTGGTTTTGACTATTAATAATCTTTTACAAAACTTAAGATGAATTCTTTCTAATTCCTTAGAATTGGTGTACCCCCAAACCTCCGCTGAATAATTTAAAATTGAACCAACAAATGCGTCAAATAACTGACACAATATTTTTGGTTTTAAGTCATACTAGTACTCTTGACATTTACAAAATTAAACATTCATTGCCTTAAGGGCTTTGCCAATCAAGTGTTCCTGGTTAAGATTAAAATTGACAGTATAATTAAACACCACACCTAAATGGGGATGGATGGGGATTATTTGTATACCTTAGGCATGCCATATATCAATCAATCCAATTTGAACTGAAATAGTTTTTACCTGGGAGGCCCATTTTAATCCGTTATAGTTATTATTGTTATCGATATATTTCTTTAACATTATATAAATAAGCTTGAAAAGAGAGTTATAATCAGAAATCAATATTTTTATCCAGTATTTGATAATCCTTATTTTACGTTTACCAACAATAAAATAAAGCTCAAACCTACCTGCTGCTACTATATCCACGCTGGAATGTCATTCACTCTAACGTTTAAATAAACACATTCATTCGCAATTGTATTTTGCACGTGGTTTACATGGAGTACTATAGAAATAATTTTCCGTAAATGACCCGCACTTCATATCGATCTGTGCCAGATGACACTAAAGCGTCATGCTTTCATAGCAGTACGAGACTATCAAATATAATAAACGATGCATGTATAATTATCTGTTGTTGTTATTTTTTATTAAGACAACTATTTACTTGCTGAAAAAATCGAATTCCACAAATATCCTACATTTCCTTTCCAAAGTATTTCACTTCAAAATGTTAAGATAAGTTGTTTAATTAACTTTACCCATGTCACTGAACCCGCAAATATTTTTATGAAGCTTTATTTCAGTTGTACATGTTAACATTATTATATTGCGTAATAATTTCACTTCGATACCATCTTGTTTACCGATGTTTTATTGAACTCTATAGTCTGTTGTAACAAATGTTACCATGGCAAATAAAGGTAATTGTTGTTCCTACTACTATTGGATGTCTGCTTAATTCTCCATAAAATACAGATAAATTGATCCTTATTCTTATTTTTCTTCATTTATCTTCAATGAATTAATTTAATTTCTTTTGATGGGTGGTATCCAAAAGTTTCTGCACCATAGTTTAGCATGAAGCCAATACGGCCTTCAAACGGTTAAATTTACCTTTAATGTTAAGGTTTAATTGATTAAAAACAATACACAGATTTTTAAAGCACACATTGAGTGTTCTGCGACATGTTTCTGTGTTCTATTCTCAAAAATCAAATATAAAACAGAGTCTTTAATTGATTGGTTGTTTAAACAATTAAAGGTTTTTATTTTCAATATTGAAGTTTCATATGTAAATTGGAATTGCATTGTCAATGCATTAAAGCAAACATCTTTGACGAAAGGAACACATCCACATTAAAAATCCGAACACACACAAACCCGTTTTTGGATGTTACGCTTCTTACCATCACGTTGGTCAACAGATGGATTTGAATTTACTTGCTTGACAACCAGCCCGTCCAAATGCCAACACCAGCAGGTCATTAACATTAGAAATATTATAGGTATCTGTGTAAAGTATTAATCGTGTGTGCGTGCGTGTGTGCGTATTTGCTTTTTTTTAACTTTTTGCAAAAAAACATTTACTATATTGTTTTTATTTTCAAGAAATGAATTAAACCCATGTTTACCTAGAAAGGGAGACAATCATAACTGTATGCATGTTGATGCACTTGAGAAGCTCCACCAACGCATACCCTGAATGTTTTGGATATTGTTTTATGTTTTAAATATCGTTAGTTTGGAAGATTTTCAAAAGTAGTGTTATCTTTTTACAAATACTCTACACAAGAAACCTTGGGATGTTAGTGTTATTATTAAGTGTTTTGAGGGTGAACATAATATGTTATTTTACCTCAATTAAATTATTCCAAGATTTCAAGATTAATTTAGATCATGGGTTATTACAACCATAAAATCAGAACAATAACCTTAACAAACAATTTATTAACAAAGTAGACATATTTCATACAGTTTCCTATTAGGAAATACTAAGACAAAGAAGTCGTATTGATTTAAAGGAAAATGTCAATTTGACTTTAGATAAAAGGGTCTTACAAAATATAGCCAATTTAATAAGTTCTTTTTTTTGCATTTACTGTTCATAAAATTATCAAACTTAATACAATCAGAAGTACGACAAGAGTTCAATTTAATATTTTTCATTCTATCATCGGAAAAAATATTGACATTCAAACAAGTAATGCAATTTATTACCTAAACGATTACTACTACACAGTTGACATGTTCGATGAAATCTCTCAACAATTTGACCACGACCTACTTCCATAAGGAATTTGTGATTCATTACTTTAAATTTAGGCAAATACAATGAAAGATTCTTCAGTAGTATATTAATATGGCTTTCAAACACAAAGTCGTTTTTGTATACTATATATATTTGACATTTTGGTGAATTTGAAACAATGCTATACCAATTTTGAATAAATTGGTCAGATAATCTGTTTTTAACCATATTCTTAAAACAGTAACACTATTGACATGTTGTTAATCAAAGTACATACTTAATCCCTAATCATTTAAGGTATTTTTACAAAAGAAAGCCATGGCAACTTAAAGTCAGTGGTTACATCATAGTGCAAAGAATATATGCAGTATCATACAGTATGTAACTGATTTCGTTGCTACTAACATCAGCAGAATTTACTGTTTTACTCCTAAAGGTCAAAAGCCTAGTTTTAGCTTGTAAAGAAATTGATTTTAAACCAAGTTCACCATAAATCATACAATTAATGGTACACTGCTTTATATTTAAAATGAGTTAACAATATTTTAACTGAAATTGATCTAATATCTTAAGATCTTCCATAGCCCATACCTCTGAACCATATAATAATATTGGTACAATCATTGAATTAAACAAATACAATTGTAAAGAGAAAGCTAAGTTTACGAGATGTCTTTACGAGCTTGATCTACCAAAAGTTTTTTTTAAGATTTAGCAAATTTACCATTGTAACTAAACATAACACCAAGATACACAAATTCATCGACAATATCTTCTTTAACACCATCATAGTAGAAATCATGTCCTTTTTGTATGTTCTTTTAGACATACAAAATACAATGACTTTAGTTTTACTAGTATTAACTTTTAAATCCCACATATTACAATATTCTAACATGGCATTTAATGCCGCTTGCAAGTCGGCGTGAGATTCGACGAGAATAACTGTATCGTCAGCATAAAGTAATATAAAAAGACGTAGATAAACATCTACATCATCATCGCTTATACATTCAAACGTTTATTTAGAAAAGGTTTCAAGCCCTTCAAAGTTACTTGACATAAACTGAGTCAAGTCGTTGAGAAACAAATAAAATAAAATCGGGGAAAGGTTCACTACTTGTCTAACACCAGTTTGACCACTAAAAATAATCTCTGATAATTAATTCCCAGCTTTAACACATGACTTGGCAATATCATACATTCTATTTATTATCTTAATACATTTGCCATCTATATTATTTCCAAGATATTATTTCTCTACCTTTCATTAAATAAAAATCAATTAAGATTTTCAAAGAAAAAACATGATCAATGGTACCATATGTTTTTCCCCAGATCAGCTTGCTCTTCACAGAGCAAAGTGTAGTTAACCAGAAAAGAGTTTAATCTGTTATTTAGGACAGTGGTAAATAATTTACCCATACAACTTAAAATTGTAATTGCTCTATAATTATCCTTAATATGTTAAAGTTCCCGAACGGATATCGGAAGTAATTTCACTGTCATTCGGTACGGAAATTAACGGAGATTACCGATGGCCGTGCGCATGCGCATTCGTTGATAAATTATCTGATGGAACCTGAAGATAATCGAAATTCGTTCTTGGTTTTAAATGTCATTTAGAATTGACCACAAACAAACACTTAAATTATTAGGGTTACATAAAATAATATTTAGATGGCTGATGAGTTGATAGGAAAATTGTCCACTTTCGGAAACACTGTCGACCGACTCGAAGTCACATATATTTAGGAATTTAGCTTTACGGATAAAGGCTTGGACCAGTGACAAAGCCTACTCCCGGATAAAAGGCTTGAAAAAAGCGTCTATTTTTTCAATCATTTTTTAATTATCATCAATCAATCCAGCTCTTTTGTTTTATTGACATGTCATTTTTAATTCATATCAACACAACTGAAAGGAACTTCCTGTACTTATTAATGTTAACACGAGCCTTTGAATAAATGGTTTATTGGTCCGTAATGCTAGTTACAAATCAATCAACGGGACATTGTTTCTCGATTCCCTGATATCACGAGCTTTGTTCCTTTGAAATATATGAATATAAATAAATTAATTTGGTCGTATCGATTGACGGACTCTTCATCAATTAATGCATCGCCGTTATGAAACACTCTAGTTATAAAACAGTAATATAGTACAAAATGTGCTAGTTGGAAGTTTACTTGCTGCAAAAGAGGACATTGAAAATAATGTTAAAAATAATGTCTTTGTCAGTAATTGGACATTTTGTTATTTTATTTGGACAAATAATTTGCCAAATGCAGAAAGGATTGTTTCAAAAGTTGGAGGATACACAAGAAATATTCGGCGCCCTTGTTGTTCAAACTGACGTAAGGTCTCTACTCTCATGTGCGCATGCGTGCACGCGCTACTCTGGATCCACGTGCGGTGACGTATGCAGTCACTTCCACTATGATGACAACATTAGTACCTGCTATTATGTTCGACAGGGAAACAGTGTTGCAGAGGCTTGGTCTACAGAGAACAGAACCATCTATGTAATAAGGCATATACAATAGAACACTATAAATAAAAGAACAGAATGATAATAATAATAATAATAATAATAATAATAATAATAATAATAATAATAATAATAATAACTATCATTATTACATATAATTATTATATATCATTGTTCTACTACTACCAATAATAATAAAACTTGTTATCGTACGATATGATCTTGATTATTATATGATTAGAAGAGGAGGGACTATTTCCGTAACGTACGAACTAATCATATCTGTTAAAGTAACAGTACGATGATAAACCGATAATTCTTGGAATAATGATTACTGAACATGATCAACCCTCAAAAAGTGTTACTTAAGTTAACAGTGAACAAATAAATAACACTTATTTATAAACTCTTTTTTAGACCCAGATCACTGATTGTGATATTGGATGGCACTCGTTGGGAACATATTGCTACTACGTCGAAACGACAAAATTCATTTGGAATGATGCGAGTGAAAATTGTGCGAACACGGGTGGTCGCCTAGCAACAGTTCACAACGAAACGGTCGAAAGCTTCCTGAACACACTAGCTGCCACATCGAGTCCAGGTGAAAACGTATGGGTTGGTGGACGCTATAATAGCACGCTGGAGAAGTGGACGTGGGAAAGCGGGGAACCATTTGATTACCAAAATTGGGCCCTCGGACAACCGGACCTCAATACCGGGACCTGTGTGTTGAAGCTTCCTTTATGGCACGATCGCTTATGTGAAAGGTCGCACGTCTCCATCTGCGAAAAGTGCAAATTCAACTAGTTGTAGACGTCACCTGTACTGGTGTAACATTAAGTGTTAAACAATTATCAACAAATATATGTTTTGAGATTTTGCGTTGATAATCCGTTGTTTCTTCACAAGAAATCTTTAATCTGACTCTCCGCTGCAAATTTGCAAAACCAATTATATCTTATTTTAACAATGTTTCAAATTGAACTATGTTTCAAACATCAATATTATTCACTGTTATACTGGAATTGTTATGACTACAGGTGGCTCAATATTACTCACTGTTGTACTGGATTTGTTATGACTACAGGTGACTCAATATTAGTCACTGTTGTACAGGTGTTGTTATGACTACAGGTGGCTTATGGATAAAAGTTCTTATTTATCTCGTCAGGGAAAAAAGGCAATTATAACTTGAAAATATTTTCGTTTATCTTTACAAATTTATGTCTTGAACATGTTTCTCGATCTATTTGACAAACTGATTAAGCTTGTTCTCTGGCGGTGAAATGTGTGTGTGTGTGTGGGGGGGGGGGTCACGGGGGTCACAAGCCAGTGTTTTCGAAATAATTCATACTCTGTTTTGTAAAAGTGTGTTTGACTTTGTATATGGAGAGAAAGGAAGAGTTGATATGTATTTGCAGCGACTTACATAAAATTATATTGCTAACTATGGATTTAAGATATTAACTTGAAAAGAAAATGTGTAAGAGTTATGTATAACGTGTTTCTACAGAATTATGAAAGCAATCCCAACGGGACACAACTCAAAATGTATGTAAGAAAACGTCTCGATTGAATGGAAGGGTTACTACCCTTCCAGTCTATAAGTAGGATGGTGAAATACACAATTGCGGCAGATCCGTGGTATAGTGGTAACTCACTTGACTGTCAATGCAGGGATCGCAGCTTTCATTCCCCGCCGCACCACTAAACAAATACTAATTGTCTTCCCGGACGGATGTTAAATGGGGTCCCGTGTGACAGAGCTATTCACTGGTGCACGTTAAAGAACCAGGGTAGCTCTAGCCAGGGTTTCATTCTGTCTGTGCACTAAGCTCCAAAAACCTAAAATAACTAACAATCTTAACGGAGTACTCGTCGAAGGCAAGGCCCGAGTGCGAGTATAAATAATCTTACACACCACCATGCATTTGGTAGTTATGAAAGAACGACATTTCTAAAAAAATAAATATTATTTTTACAATATATCAGTCTATTTTAACGATTCCTTTGGCTTGTCTAAAGTGCTCTGTATTAGCTATTAGGCTAGCGATTTATTTTTAATGGAATTTGTCGTAGCAAACAAATATAAATCTATGTTTATACAAATAAGATCCACAATTTTATCAGAAACGACAGGATACATGCCATTCCGAAGCATACTGAATATTAAAAACATGTTATACAGTTTATTGAAAAGTCTACTTGTAATCATTTGTTTGAAGTACGATGAGTCATTAGACTGTTAGATATAATGTTATTAGAAAAAATATAATGATATTCACAATCTTACACAACATATATATCATCCGAGCTACCAGAGTTGTTATGCCGACATTCACTCAGATTTCTATGTTGCACTGTAGGCATGTGCACGTAAATTAACACCTTCTCCGTCTGTGATATGAACGTTCACTTTTCAAATTTCACGTTGTCTTTTATTATTAAAAGTTATTGCCAAGAAATAACAAATTCTAAAAGCTCGTATCTAAAAGAAGAAATCCTTACATGTTTCACTTGCTATGTCATCTGTTAATCTTTATTTACAAGAATATTTTGTTGTTGTTTTCTCACGGGCCATGTGGCTACCTGTACCTGTATTCAAAATAAACTAAAGGTCGAAACCCGTTAACTTAATATCCCAGGGACTGGCCAGACTACTTCGAGATTTGCGAATATTGAGCCAAGCGAGAAGGCTTACATAGAGTAACGTAAAATGGGTATTTGGCATCAAGTTCGAGCCATCAAGCCAAGCGATAACGAGCCAGCGGGTTTCGACTGTATCTGCCATAACAAGTATCCTGTATTCAGAAATTACCCAAAAAGCAGATTTGTTATGCCTGTATAATTTAAGATAACACGATTAACCAATTGACCACATGTGTTATGGAGATTACAAAATTATAAGTTGTTTAACACATGTATTATTTATTTGTTTTTTTTATGTGTGACATCCGCATACTTATATAAACCGAGTTAGTAGAATTAACAAGATTTGATTGGTTTATATAAGCTGATTGGAACAGAAATTACCTAACTGTCGTCAAACCATTATCAACGAGCGAAAAGGAATACAGAATTGTGAGCAACCAATTGAGCAGCTATATTTGGTATTGCACCTAAAGCGTATACATTAATTGTCGTCCAAAATTGCGAGGAAACTTGACGACTGATTTTAAGACACAGCCACTGATTTTTCCAGATTGTTGTATTTTTTAAGTCAACATTGATTACAAAATACAATATAAAATAAGTATAATCAACAATTTAGCTTGATTACAATACGTATACTAAATACGATTACTTTCATATACAAATGTTAAATCGGTTTTTAATACGATTACCTGGATTGTAATACATGGGCACCCTTTTTAACTTTTGATATCCATTTAAAAGAAAACCCTCTTGGACGCCATCTTGAATTCAACAAGTTACCCACCGATTTCAGAGTGGCATCATTCAGATACTGTCATGAAACAGTCATGCCATTAAGAAAGTACAAAAACAGTGTTTATGGACACGAAATGCACGGTTCATTCCGGGTATGAACAGTCCATTGGCGGCCACTTTGGACGCCTTATTGAATTCCAAGTGTTTCCATTCGATGCCAGAGTGGCATTATTCAGTTTCTGTTGTGATGCAAGAAAGCTAACAGTGATGAAAAAATAATCTTTAAACACGAACTTCAATAAGTAGAAATGGGTCTTATAATATATGACATAAGCAAACCGTATGACATCAGCGTTTCTTCTTATTGAATAATTAACTTAAAAATATATTAAAATAGGGTATTTTACCTTGTCATGGGTCATATGGAAGGGAATATCCGCCAGGACATTCATACTGCTAAATGACATTGTGATGTTATTAACTTGCTTATGCGTTCTGCAACATGACAACTGCATTTTAGTTTCTAACATTTGATGTACAAGCAATTCATCTTTCTTGCTTCTTATTGTTAAGGAAACAATCCTTTCATGAATATCATTCATTCTTGCATGATATTGACAAGTGCGTTCAACCTTTTTGTTTGCTTACTGCAATATTGAAATGTTTATTTATACTATTCATAACTGCATTCTATGTTTTTCTTCGCGCCTACTGAATGTAACGAGCAATTAACTTCCTTGTGGATCTTTCGTATTTCTTAACTTGATTGTTACTGCCTTTTGGAATTTACATTATTCATGTTTGCAGCCATTTGGTTCTTTTTTATAGAACAGTTTCCCTAAAAAATAAACCAACACACACGACAGTAATAAATATGTAAATTTGCAGTACAACGAAAATTTTATTCTGGTAAGTGCATTATAACATTACAGGGAACCAATAAAAATGTCAAATTCTAGCGCAAATTACTTCAAACTTTTCAAACTTTTATTTCTTATAAGCATAAGGCCCAATATAGGGCAGCATTAGCATATACACAAAAAATATACAATATTACGTTCACGTGCTCACACATAGGGTACGACTATTTTATTTATTAGGTGTTTATTTATTTTTTATTTGTTATGTTTTAACAAATTAAGATAAGTTCTGGAAAAGGATATTGTAGTAATAGAGTACCGTACATGTAGAAGACAAATAAAAATATAAAAACAACAAAACAAAAAACAAAATGTATGTTTCGAACAATTTATAAAAGGGCAACAACTTTGGCTCACTAAAAAACAACAAAAAACTAATCTCCTCAATTTAGTTGAGTGTAACCAGACTTGATGCGGCATCATATTTGAGTACAGGAAATCCGATTTAGAAAAACGTGTTATTTTACGTGTGAATGAAAATTGATTGAACTACAAGGATTAACCGTTAAAGGATTAATCCGGTTAATCTTTAGAAGAGGTTAACAATAAGGTAAGTTTTCTTTTATATGTTTTCTTGTGTTTTTACCGCTATACTGTTCAGCAAATCAATTTCTAAATAGTTTGGCAGCCTGCCCATGAAGATTGCGTCACCATGTCTGATTACAATTGTTGACATGCCAAATAATTTTCATAATAATACAAAATTTAATTTGATTTCGATTTATTGTTTGTTTTTATTTTAAATATATATATAAATTTTGTATTATTATTATTATTATTATTATTATTATTATTATTATTGTAGTGCGAGTGCACTCTTTGACCTGTTTACACATGAAGTGGTGACGTAACTGGTGCGCGCGCATATCACGGGGAGTTCGAGATCAGCTGTAGAAGAAGCAAGATGTACTTTGATATACTGCTTAATAAAAGACCTCACGTGTGCTTTCCCTAAAGTTAATGGTAAGCTAGGTTTGGTCTAAGTAATAATAGGGAATACTTTAATGGTGGCAGCGGTGTTTTATTAAGCCGTTCCAGTGCAATTGTTGCTGAAATTCTGCAACTTTTGTTGGCAAATTTTCCTCGAGAATTTTCCCGCGTTTGAAGCCACATTTTTTCGTCAATTTTTGGCCATTGTTAATTTTCTTCTGGTCTTACCAGTTGATTATTTGATTCTACGTCGTAGTCTCCATGGACTGCCACTAGCCCGGCCCCTTCGTTTGCTTTTGTTTGTTTTTTGAGGCCTTTTCAGCGTCCTTAGCCACTTTTCGGACGGGAAGAGTAGCCGGACAGAAGACAAACAAGGTCGGTAGTTGTACAATCAAGTTAATCTTCTACTCAGGAGCATTTGATTTGTAAGCATGGCCAGTAATAAAGTGCTTGTAAACTTCTTGTCTGTTGAAGACTTGCAGACAATTCCAAATATTGGCCCAAGGTTAGCATCTACTATTGTGGATTTGCGTGAGCATTATGGCAATCTCACACTAGAAAGTTTGCAGACAATGCTTCGGCATAAACTGCCGGACACTGTCATGCAAGAGTTGGATTTCACCCCAAACAGAGACTTGGTCGGCAACACCTGCCCACCTCCTCTAGGTGTACAAACATCCCATACCACCCCTCTTGTTTCAAAGATTGAGACAGAGGTTGACGGGTTTGAGACCTTGGTTGCCTCTGCACAAAAGCAGTTGAATGACCGCATTGATCAACTTACATCAATGCTACCTAGTGTCCCACAGCACTATAAATCTGATCATGCATTGCCACGCCCCAGTGTTTACAATCAGACAAATGCCCCTGTTCCAATGGCCTACCACTATATGCCAACACCACAACAGCTGAAACCCCAGTACCCCGTTCAACAAAGGTTGGACCTGGGTAGACTGCGAGAAAGCGACAGTGACGAGGATGTCCAGTCAGCGTCTGGTATCCCTCGCTCATACAGTACCCGACAGAAAAAGGTACGTATGCATAAAAGCAGTCGGTTACCTCACTCCAAACTCCTGTCCCTTCACCGTCTTGATTCATCTACTGATGAGTCCGACACTAGACAAGCCCCAATGATAAAGAGTGAGCAAGTCAAGTTACACTCCTCCTTACCTGATAAGGACCATATTTCGCAAAAACATGCGGAATACCCCCAAGAGGTAGTACAGGTGTCCCCTCATGGCCACTCTATGCGCAAGGGTAGTCATGCATTGAAGGATATACCTAAATCTCTGGTATATGATGGTAAATCGAGCTGGCATTCATTTGAAATGAAGTTTCAGCAGTGTGCGCAATCATTTGGCTGGAGTACAGATGATTGTAAACTCTGCTTATTACATTGTTTGTCAGGGAAGGCACTCGACAAATGTGCTCGATTGCTTCAATGCAGTCCACAAATGCCTTACCGTTCTTTATTGAGCAAACTTAAGGAGCGGTTCGGCTCAGAGTTTCCCGCCTCTGCCCAAGCCAAGTTCGCTGACGCTTCCCAGGAAAAAGGTGAGTGTATGGAAGACTGGGCAGATAGGGTACAAGAGTTAGCGGCTGAAGCTTTCCGGTCACTGCCGGAGACCTTCACAAACCAGCAGGCGGTAGACCGCTTCTGTCAAGGCCTGCAAGATCGAGAAGCTGGTCATAGCACCTTCATGCGTAAGTATACAACCATCGAAGAGTCCATGAACAACATAAGGTTGTTTCAGCATTCCAAGAGTGCTATGAGTAAGAGTAAATCTATTCATACAGTAGTAGATTATGACGAGGATATAGCAAATGTTTACGCCGTTCAGAATCCTTCTGGACCTGCGTTAGACATGAGCGTTCTCAAGAGAGAACTACAGAGTCTGCGAGAAGAGGTGAAGCGGCTTGGAAAAGCTAGGCCCACTCAACCGCGTAGCAGACAGCAGCGTTTCAACCGTCCGCGAGGTACGTATGGCTGTTACATTTGTGATAGTAAGTCGCACTTGATCGCTGAATGTCCCCACAAGAAGGACTTTAAGGCGTTTGTTTTAAACGCAAAAGGGTCAGGATAGGGAGCCAATCCTTGACCCAAGAATACTCCGGCTCAAACCCAGAACAGCGAAACGAGGTATGTAGCAAACTTGTTTCTAATGAGACCGTACCATCCAATTCACTACCAGACGCCCCGTCTGCAGTCATTGTTTCATTAAATGAGACCACAAATGACATACAGTCAGAAGAACAAGGCGAAACACCTTCTCCTTGTTTGACACCAGGTACTCTGCCAGCTGATGGTACAGTACTTGCCCCTCCTGTCAAGGTTTGTTTGTTGAAATCCATATCAGCATTAGCAAAACCGGTATGCGAGTTTGTTCTGAATTGCGACGTGTCGGACAATGTTGTCAGTGCGAAGCTCTTGCAAATTCAGAATGGTACAGAACATGTCATTGCCTATGGCAGTTACATCCTAACGGAAGAAGAGCAGAAATACTGCACTACGAGAAAAGAGCTGTTAGCAGTTGTAAGATTCACTCGGCAGTATAGACATTATTTGCTTGGTAGACCTTTTAAGGTCCGGACCGACCACTCAAGTTTGACTTGGTTGTTAAATTACAAAGAACCGCAGGATCAGTTAGCTTGTTGGATTGAGGAATTGGCTCAGTTCAACATGGTCTTGGAGTGCCGATCAGGAAAGAAGTCACATCCTGGTCACTGCAATTCATATGTAGCTGGAGTTGCAGTTGGAGATCTTCCTTGCGGTGGTTGTAATTATTGTGTGAGGGCTGACAACCAATGTGGTTCATTTTCCCGGAAGGTAGATGTAGTTCCGATGACAGCGCAGAAGGCTGAGGTTGGGGAAGGTCGCGCCTTCGTGAACCCAGCATCCGGGAGCGTCTGTCAGGGAGTGGGGGCTACAGCCACATTGGGTAGTACACAACTGGCACATAGTATCTCGTGGCCGGAGGGCTCAATGATACAGAGTGAGATTGTGCACAGGGGATCAGCGAGTGCTCAATACATTACAGAGCAACAACACCATGTCTGTGACGACAGTGGCAAGCTGGTGGACAGAGTGGGCTCTCAGCAAATAGCTGTCTCTGAAGTAGCCGTTTCAACTGAGCCTGATACTCAGGCTTCTCCGACAACAGCAGAAAGCAGGACATGGGATCCAGGGGGGCATGAAGTATCAATGACAGCCAACGCTTATAGTCAGCGGCTGTAAGCAGTATCCTGAAATACAGGATTAGCTGCCTTCCTTTTCTTCTAGGTGGGAGGGGGAAGGTGAAGTAGATGGGTTTACAAAAGTTAAGCCCATAACACCTAGTTGCAGTTGGTTACTTCAAGTAGCCTCAACCAGAAGTGCTGGAAGAAAATATTTACTGATGTAGATATTTTGGTAGACGTCGGCAGCTCGTTCAACTTACTGGTTGGACCTAGCCCTAGCAGTGATCTTGTCAGATACTTATGACTTGATCAGCCTTCTACAGACCCCGGTGCCGTCCCAACAAAAGAAACAGGGGGAGAGTGTAGTGCGAGTGCACTCTTTGACCTGTTTACACATGAAGTGGTGACGTCACTGGTGCGCGCGCATATCACGGGGAGTTCGAGATCAGCTGTAGAAGAAGCAAGACGTACTTTGATATACTGCTTAATAAAAGACCTCACGTGTGCTTTCCCTAAAGTTAATGGTAAGCTAGGTTTGGTCTAAGTAATAATAGGGAATACTTTATTATTATTATATAAATATATATATATAATTTTTTTTTTTTAATATATCGAAATATATCTTAATTAACTTTATACCTGTACAATCATTAAACAGTTAGACACAACATATATCATCGTCACAGACGTTTCGATCATTAAATAATAACCAATTACATGTATCTACAATATCAAGTGCTGTATAACTACAAGTTATATATAAATAATTAACTTTATATACATGTACAATCATTAAACAGTTAGACATGGTGCAACATATATCATCGTCACAGAGGCTTTTGTCATAAAATAATTTTTATAACTTTATACATTACAAACATGGTAACAAATTATTTGACAAATACAATAGATGAATTGTATGGTTGCAAAACATACATATGACTATAAACAGTTCATATTTTTTTCTATTTTCAGGTTGCAGTTCTCACCTTGGGAGTATACATATATACATGTAAATACAAATCTTAAGGTGTGGACATGCCATTCATCAAACTCATAGGAGATTAAGAGAGCATCATAAAAGAACAACAAAAAACAATGGTATGATTGTATGCACAAGTAAGTTTACAATTCCATTTCGTATTTAACGTATACAGAGTAATTAGTCAATTTACTATTGTTTGTATTGTATTAGTTTGCTACAGAAAATTGCTACATTTCTTAATTCGGAATCATGTATTTTAAGCATCTGTATTAATTTAACAAAACTTGGTCTAGATAAATAATCTCTATGGATAAATTTCTTTCTCATTTGTTTAAATACAATGCATTCGAAAATAAAATGAAATTCATCTCCTAACTTGTTGCATATGTTACACTTTCTTTCGTATATTGGGATGTTATGCCACCTGCCCGTTTCAATTGGTAGACGGTGGTTTCTAGTGCGAAATGCCATAAATGATTTGCATAAGTGTGCTGGTAGTATATCTATATATTTTTCTCTATTAAATTCAGTTTTTAAATGTTTGTATATATTTGTGTTTGTTGATCTTTCAATGTCACTATACCAACGTTGGATAAATATGTCTTTGAATTTTTGTGCTGAAGATTTGATTAACCATTTACTGCTAATAAAGCTTTGGCTGTACCATATTCCTGAGTATCCACTATGACAAAGTATTGTTTTGATGTTTTCTATCCAGGGTATTTTTAAGTGATTTGTTGAATGATAGTGGTGCAAGACTTGGTAGAGTTTTGATGATAGTTTTGTGGTACTGTTATTGTTGATATTGTCCATGACTCGTGTCCAATATGATACCATTCTACTTTGAATATCAACTGTCAAAGGTGTTACACCTAATTCTCCGTATATCATGTATGATGGTGTGGATTTTTTCAGCGCAAATATGTATTTGTAAAATTTAAGCTGTACTCTCTCAATTATATCACAGTTTCCGATGCCCCATATTTCACTGCCATATAGGAGTATTGGTTTTATTGTTTTGTAGAAGAGTTCAATTTGTATATCATATGGTAACGAGTGTGTTTTGATTTTTCTAAGTAGGCCAAACATGGCTTTGGTTGCTTGGTCAGCAATATAGCGTTTTGTCTTAACAAAGCTTCCAGATCTGGTAAAATATAGTCCTAAATATTTATATTCATCAACAATTTCAACCACTTCTGGGCCTATCTTAAATGACAGATTTTTTTGTTTGTGTCCTTTCGAAATGATCATAATTTTTGTTTTATTTACATTTATATTTAATTTCCAATCCTTGCAATAGTCTTTAAAACTGTCGAGAGCATTTTGTAGGTCCGATTGATTATTATTGAATATGACAGTGTCGTCCGCATAAAGTAAGATAAATAGTTTCAAGTATATGTCTGCTCCATTATGTACTTGTATACCATTCACTCCTTTATTTTCAAGGAAGTTATGGAGATCATTCAGAAATATGCTGAATAGGAACGGTGATAAATTTTCACCCTGTCGTACTCCAACCATACAGTTAAAAAATGCTGATGAGCCTTCTGAAGTGATCATTTTTGACTTTATATTTTTGTACATACTACGAATAACAGTAAAGCATTTTCCATTTATGTTTTCATTTGCCATTTTTTGCCACAGTCCTATTCTCCACACAGAGTCGAATGCTTGTTTAAAATCAACATAGCAGCAGAATAATTTCTTCTTTTCTGCATGAACTAAATCAATGAGACTTTTGAGTATAAAAATGTTGTCTACTGTTGAAAAGTTCTTTCGAAATCCAGCCTGCGTTTCATGAATAGTGTTGTAATTTTCAGCGTATTTATTTAGTCTGTTGTTTATGAGGCATGTGAATAGTTTTCCAAATGAGCTTAATAATGAGATTGGTCGATAGTTTTCAGGTAGCTGTGGGTTTCCCTTATTTTTATATATTGGTTTTATTAGTCCTATTGTCCAGTTTTCGGGAACGATTCCTGTATCAAGTATAATGTTGAAAAGTTTTACATATATAGGGATCATGATGTCTAGTGAACATTTGATGTGTTCATTTACTATGTTATCAATGCCTGGGGCTTTACTATTCTTAAGTTGTCGGACCGTTTTTCGGATCTCATCCTCAGTGATGGGGTTGTTGATTTCATAATTGATGTTGTTGATATTGTTGTTGTTGTTGTTGTTTGTGATAGTGTCTTCTTCCGTAGTTTCATTTTCATTGTGTGTGTTTGTATAACTATCTGTTTCATTAAGTGTTTTGAAGAAATTGTAAAAACTATCTAAGGAAGCTGTTGGTGATTTGCCCTTGTTTCCACTGTTAAGTATTTTCCAATATTGTTTCGGATTTTTAGTTTTAAGTTGCCTCAATCTTTCTACCTTTGTTTCACTGTGTTTGTTTCTTGCTTTTCTGAGAGTGCATTTGTATTCCTTGCTTACTGATTTCAATAACTCCTTTAGTGCCTGTGTTTTGTATTTATTGTATGCTCTTTTTGTTTTGTGGTACTTATTTCTGGTATTTATACATGTTGAGTCAAACCATGGATTTCTATAGTTATATGTGTTTTCTTTAGCAATCTTAGTTTTCACTGTGCCAAATGTTACCTTGGAACAATCTGTATATAAATGTGCAATATCATCTGTGATGTTATTAACTGATGTCTGATCAATATTGTGTATAGTTCCTAAATTATCAAGTTTCATCTCCATTTCAGCTACTTTTGTCAGATCTATATTGTTGCTAAATAGTTCTGATTTTTCCTGGTCCCAGTATTTAATTTTAGTTGTTGAGTCTTTGTTGGCTTTCGTTTGTGTATCTGGGCTGTTGGTATATTTAGATTTAAGCTTAAGCTCTACTGGGCAGTGTACATCGGAAAGAAGGGAACAAAAATCTAGAATTTTGAGCTCTATAACATTTTGAAATACATCAGATGTAGATGTTACGGGAGACCACTCTCGACAGCAAATTCAGGTGTTCGGCAGTTTCCGTGGGTTAAACGGTGAGAGAGTCCAAACTTACCCGTCTACTTCCGTACTTGTGTTGTTTTCGTTGGAAATGATGATGCGGGAAGTTTTGTCTTCAAATGAGTTATGATCAACAAACGAATAGATCGTTCGATTGAAATTACAGAAACATACACTACTACTGACTGACAGGGATATATCCTGTCGGCAAAGGTAATTTTACAAGCTTGAAAAGCCTTTTCGATGCCTATTTCTTATTGACATTTTCTGTTTGCATGCGGAACACATTATAGAAAATAAAAAAAATATGATAGAAATCAATGTGTGACGTTTTATGAGTAGTACTACTCTTACCTTAGACTTAGTCAGTTCGTACCCTAGTCATCTCATATGCTGTTTGGTCAACTGGTTCTTGAAGTTGGATATGTGTGTTGATTATGCACCAGTCATTTGTAACCACGCCCCCCACCCCCATGGTCCGGGGAATAGCAGGGACTTTGACTTTCGGTCCAGCCATGCTCGGGCAAAGTCCTCACCCTGCAGGGACAAACTGCTCGTAAAACCCCCGCCAAATGCCCCCGCACCCAAGGGACCCTAGGAAAGGCCCATTACCCACTATATTTGGCACAAAACCACCGCAGTTACCCAGCACTGCGGGGCCACCTGGAAGGTAAAAACACGGCCCATTTCCCCGGCTATCCCCGGTATACCCACGGGCCTGGGGGCCCGTGGTTACAATTGACTGGTGCATTATTATGTAGTGTTAAATTATATACCCATGTACATGTTAAATAAACAATGCATCTCATACTATTAATTATAATTAAATTTGCTATTAGGAGCTGGTCATGGACCTTTGCCGTCCTTTATCCAGAGCCTTTGCCGTCCTTTATCCAGAGCCTTCCACAGCGATGGCAGATATATCGCTGCTTGGATCAACACTTGACCACGCCGTTGAGTCCAGGATCTCAGTGGCAGCCATGACAACATCAACAGAATGACATCTGCATACATTTTGCACCTCTTCCTTGTGTAAGAATAAACTTTCCAAGACCTCAGCATCAACATTATTTTCTGTATTTAAAACTAAAAATAATAATCTGTTTAAAACATATTAGTTTATAAATAATTATATACAGACAAAGTAAATTATATCATTTGTTTCATAAATGTGTTTTATTTTAAATGCTGTAAACGCCATAGCTTCATACCTGTAAAATTACTGTTTAATGATAGTCTGTGGCTATATGGGCAACATTTGATGTAACATCACTTAATGGAATTTTTTAACACAAAGTCATTGTGAATATGAACAGTTTTCAAATGAGTAAATTTAAATTGCAGGCTGTCAGATTGAAACATCTCTACTCTGACAGAATGAAGTAAATGAATCCCCAGGATTGTTCCTCAGGAAAATCTCTTCAACCGGCTGTTGACAGTTTGCATGCTCTTTGGATGGAATTACCTTAGCTTGGCTTGCAGAGAATCTGTTACTTAAAAAAACTGGGCTGCTTTGTGTTATTGATTTATTGACCTTAAATGTATTTTATATGTATTTTGCCACTATTGTAGAAAACAATGGGCATATACACTAGCATATGTTTGCAAACAGACACATTTTATTTTTGTAAATATCTTGAAAATACATTTGGTAGGTTGACCTCAGACCATGAAAGATTAATGGTAGGTTATCTTTGACCAGAACATGACCAGTATTGTTATTGAAATTTGTTGGTCAAAGGTGATGGTCATGGCAAACAGTGGTTATTCTGCACAATGATTCTTAAATTATTTGACCTTATACCATTGATATTTAGTGATTGATATATCAGTCCAACACATATGTAACAGGGTCCTGCTGAAATTCAGCAAGAGCTTATTAGCATTGCAAATCATTATTCGTGCATGTAACTGTTAATACTATTACGCTTTGTGTCAGAAACTTGACCATCACAAATTAGGGTCATTGTTGATCTTATCTTGTTTCATTATTTTGCATGTTTTGTCTCAGAAGCATTCTTCATTTAAGATTAAACAATAGAACAGATCTCAATTGTGTGAAAAACTGCTGAAAATTTTAATTTTCTTAAAGCGTCTATAAGTAACTTTTGTAGCCATAAAACATCAATTATCAATTCAAGGGGGTGAAAGCAAAAAGGTTCTATCTGCTTCTTTATTTAATGTCACTTGGAACCTTTTTGCATTCGCCCATGTTATTGGAAATTTAAGAAAAAACTCTGATCTTTTGAAAGCAGTCATATATATCACTGTTTTCTAGACATCTAGCAAAAAATACCTCATTCCAAGACAATTAAGATGTCAAATCAGTTGATCCGGCTGTGAAAGAGCAGCTTTAAACAAAGACTATATGATACGTTATGTTTCAGAGCCAATGTTTTTGTATAATTATATAAAAAGTTTTGCATTTACATGTTATTAAATCTGTGTAATTTATTCAACTTGCTTATTATGTCAATATTGTAAAAAGGTTATAAAATAGGCTAAATATGCACTATGCACATGAATTGTTTAAAATCACCCTGAGCCTCACTGCAAACATTTAAAACTGTATAATTTTCATCTCTGAGGGAGAGGCATGTGTCAAAAGGTTGCGCCCTTAATCATCCCCTCTTATATCAATTCCTGCTTGTATTTAATACCAGGAAATCACTGGTATAAATTAATAGTAAAACATTCTTTATGGTCAAAAGTCAATATTACAGTCATTGCTTTTTAACCAAATTATTTTAATAAATTTATGTAAGATCTTTGCACATACTGACAGATAATTGTCTTAATTAGTTAAATGAACAATAAAAGGTTAAAATGCAATCATATTTGACTGACTTTTAAAAAAGCCCAGTGTACAGCTAAGGCGAAATGTTTTTTTTGTTTGTTTCCACAAACCTGACTGATCACTATTTTTTCTGCTGGACCTACACTTTTTTGCTGTAGTGTGTATTTGTTTTCTTAATTTCCCCAAAAAACGTGTTTTTTAGTGAACATGTAAAATTTTTACCATGTTGACAAGCTTGACCATTTGAAGAATAAGGAGGCTGTTGGTGTCCAGTTCAAGGTTTGGGGCAAGTTGGCATTTTCACTTAAAACTCCAATACCTGTTACACAGTTGTTCAGGACCATCACACTACATGTACACCCTATAATCTTCAAAGATATCCCAGGTAGTCATGATCAACTCTTCAAAGATACCTCAGGTAGTCACGATCATCTCTATAGATACCCCAGGTAGTCATGATTACATTTTCATAGAAACCCCAGATAGTCATGATCACCTCTTCATAGATACCCCAGGTAGTCATGATCAGCTCTTCATAGATACCCCAGGTAGTCATGGTCACCTCTTCATAGATACCCCAGGTAGTCATGTTCACCTCTTCATAGATACCCCAGGTAGTCATGGTCACCTCTTCATAGATACCCCAGGTAGTCATGTTCACCTCTTCATAGATACCCCAGGTAGTCATGATCACCTCTTCATAGATACCCCAGGTAGTCATGTTCACCTCTTCATAGATACCCCAGGTAGTCATGATCAACTCTTTATAGATACCCCAGGTAGTCATGATCAACTCTTTATAGATACCCCAGGTAGTCATGATCAACTCTTCATAGATACCCCAGGTAGTCATGATCAACTCTTTATAGATACCCCAGGTAGTCATGTTCACCTCTTCATAGATACCCCAGGTAGTCATGGTCACCTCTTCATAGATACCCCAGGTAGTCATGGTCACCTCTTCATAGATACCCCAGGTAGTCATGTTCACCTCTTCATAGATACCCCAGGTAGTCATGATCAACTCTTTATAGATACCCCAGGTAGTCATTATCACCTCTTCATAGATACCCCAGGTAGTCATGATCAACTCTTTATAGATACCCCAGGTAGTCATGATCAACTCTTTATAGATACCCCAGGTAGTCATGATCAACTCTTTATAGATACCCCAGGTAGTCATGTTCACCTCTTCATAGATATCCCAGGTAGTCATGATCAACTCTTTATAGATACCCCAGGTAGTCATGGTCACCTCTTCATAGATATCCCAGGTAGTCATGATCAACTCTTTATAGATACCCCAGGTAGTCATCACCTCTTCATAGATACCCCAGGTAGCCATGATCAACTCTTTATAGATACCCCAGGTAGTCATGATCAACTCTTCATAGATATCCCAGGTAGTCATGATCAACTCTTTATAGATACCCCAGGTAGTCATCACCTCTTCATAGATACCCCAGGTAGTCATGATCAACTCTTCATAGATACCCCAGGTAGTCATGTTCACCTCTTCATAGATACCCCAGGTAGTCATGGTCACCTCTTCATAGATACCCCAGGTAGTCATGTTCACCTCTTCATAGATATCCCAGGTAGTCATTATCACCTCTTCATAGATATCCCAGGTAGTCATGGTCACCTCTCAAAGATACCCCAGGTAGTCATGGTCACCTCTTCATAGATACCCCAGGTAGTCATGGTCACCTCTTCATAGATACCCCAGGTAGTCATGTTCACCTCTTCATAGATACCCCAGGTAGTCATGGTCACCTCTTCATAGATACCCCAGGTAGTCATGTTCACCTCTTCATAGATACCCCAGGTAGTCATGGTCACCTCTTCATAGATACCCCAGGTAGTCATGTTCACCTCTTCATAGATACCCCAGGTAGTCATGTTCACCTCTCAAAGATACCCCAGGTAGTCATTATCACCTCTTCAAAGATATCCTTTTGTAACGATGCAGTTGTGCAAGCATACTTTAAGACTACGATCCAATAGGCTGGTCGAGGGGAGATCAATGTAAACTGTACATGAATGGTTTGTGTGGTAAGGAGCCCGCTTTTTCAAGGGAAAGTTCTGTGATTAGTTAAACAACAGGTCAAATTGCTGATGGTGTTAGCAAAAGTTAGTGTTTTTTCGATGTATGAAGTTGAATGATAAGCCATAGCTGTTAGACTTTAAAGGAAATTCACTTGGTAGTTTAAGCCTGAACAAACGCCAAGATCAATTAATGCTTCAGATCCTTGATCTAACGTGATTTGCAAACAGAAGTGTGTAATAGTTACGGTGTACTTTCAGAAGAAATAATTTGTGACAAAATTCACATTAGTTCCACTTTATGTTGATATTTCCATGCAGATAAGTAACCATACTTGTATGAAAAACTATTTCTTAATTTCACCAAGCATGGAAAACTACCTACAATGGAAGTGTTTTTTGTCACAGACTCAATCATGTCATCAAAAATCCACACAATTCTTTCATATTATTTCAATCTTCTCTTCAACTCTGGCCCATTTCAGATGAACTTTTTTCAAAGCACAGTAAAAAAGACCTTCATCATATAGTTTCTTGTAATTCCTCAGGTGAATCCAATTCTGTTTATCTAGTAGTTTCTTCATTTAATTTCAATATTCTCTTGAATTTTGGCCCATTTCCGATGAACATTTTTTTTTAAAGCACCGTAAAAAGACTTTCATCATATAGTTTCTTGTAATATCTCAGGTTAATCCAATTGTTGATCTAGTAGTTTTCTTCACATAATCCAACCTATTCTTGTAGATCTCTTTCTTAATCCAATGGTTTTCTGACGTTTTCTCTACATGTAATTCCATTTTTATGTTTTTTCACTTAATTCAAAGTTATCTGTTTCTTTACACAACCAGTTAAGACTTTCTTTCAAGTCTTTACTGATTCTAACCATATTTCTTACATAAATCCTGTGTATTATCTGTAGACTTCAAAATCAAGCAACATTATTTTAATTTCATAGTTTTTTCAACTGAATCAAACTTAACATAACTTTTGAATCCAATCTTAGGTCAATGATTTCAGGTATTCAGTTGATAAACTGCATTGTTTAAGATTTAGAACTTCACATCAGGTGTCATCACTATAACTATTCATATGAAGACATATACCAAGTTTTCTAGATGCAGTCCTTTAAAGTGAATCGCTTATGTTTTTGGACCAAAAATTAGTTTTCCCGGTATTGCATCTGAAAACACGTATTTTATCATTATTTTATGATATAAAAATTGCAGAAAAAAATACAGTGCTTAAAACAGTATTCCGGTTTTAGTGGGGTTCGAAACCACGCTGGTAAAACCAAGAAAACAGTAGAAAACAGCCGGCTAATCCACAAAACCACCAGGACTTTAACAAAAATGGTGGATATGTTGACCTGTTAAGGAAACATTCATAATATCATGTGATAACATGACTAATGCGTTTGATATTGTGTTCATCAAAATGATATTTGAGCAAATACATGTATCAACATTTGCTGAAGGTTCCAGCTTTTGGTAATTTTGTTTTAACACTCCTTATGATTTGCCACTCTTTATTTCGGAATTAATTAAAAAAAAAGTGCATTTAACAAATCATGAGCAGGTCACTTTAAAACATATCCCCTAGCAATGGTCACCAGTATAGAAATAGACGGTCAGTTGTCTAACAGCAGCACCTTAAAATGTGTATGTCAACTATGGACATCAGTAAAAATGGTCATATGTCATCTACAGTGCTTTAGAACGTGCCCCCCAGCTATGATCACCAGTATAGAGATTAGTGTTGTGTCGATGATTGATTATAATCGACAATTGATCAGAAAGACCTACGTCGGCAACAATCGATAGTGAAATTAGAACAATCGATTATGGAAACAAGGGACGTAGTCGCTACTGACTTATTTTCTTTTTCTGGTTAATTCTAGTTAATGTTGAAATGTAGAGGTGTTACTATATATGCTAATTTATTTAGTCAGATTCTAAACAAGGCAGTAAGTCACTACAGACCTTATTTCAAATTTTCTTTGTAATTTAACTACTAAAGGATTGGTTCTCAACTTCTCATGTTAATGGTTTAAAAGAGGTTTATAAGACATGTTACGGTTTACTTCATATCATGTAACAATTTAGTTTTCTCAGTTTTTTGAAAGAAAATTTCTTGCAAAACATAGAATATCCAATTGCTTGTTGTTATTCTTGTTACTGACTGAATAATAAAAATTATTATAAAATAAAATAATATTATGCACCAGTCAATTGTAACCCCCCCCCCGGTCCGGGGAATAGCGGGGACTTTGACTTTCGGTCCAGTTAACCCCGGCTAAAATCCCTGCCCTGCGGGTACGAACAGATGGTAAATTCCCTGACAAATGCCCCAGCATCCCAGGGACCCTAGGTAAGGCCCATTCCCGGTTATATTTAAAGCGAAGACAAATCTCCCGCATTCACCCGGCACTGTGGGGCCAACCGAAAGGTAAAAACAAGGCCCATTTCCCCGGTTATCCCCGGTATACCCCGGACCTGGGGGCCGTGGTTACATGCAATTGACTGGTGCATAACCTGTCAGTGTATCATGTATGGCTATGCTCTACTGAACAGATTATTTGCATCAATGGCTTAATTTGGTAATATTATACACCAGTCAATTGTAACCACGCCCCCCCCCCCCCCCCCCCAGGTCCGGGGAATAGCTGGGAGTTTGACTTTCGGTCCAGCAAAGTGAAACCTCGGGTAAAATCCCCGCCCTGCAGGGACAAACTGATGGTTAAACCCCGGACAAATGCCCCCGCACCCCAGAGACTCTATATAAGGCCCAATCTCCGCTAAATTTGACGCTATGACAAAACCACCGCGGTCACCCGGCCCTGCGGGGGCACCTGGAAAGTAAAAACACGGCACTTTTCCCTGGCTATCCCCGGACCTGGGGGGGGGGGGGGGGTCGTTGTTTCAATTGACTGGTGCATTAATAACAAATTTAATTACGAAAATATGTGATACCGTTTTTCCAAAATTCTTTGTACTCAGTCACAAACAGAACAATGTCTTGAATTTCCAACTCCTGTATTTTCTACCCTCATCACATGTGTAGTACACAGAAATCTTTGACGTAATTATGTAAACAAGCATCTGCCAAAATACACACTGTCGTTTACTTAAATCCACACTGTCTCTAGTTATTTACGAAAACTCTCAACTGTCCGAATTGGGGTCCTATTCCGAAATGTTCACAGTGTTTTATGATAGTGTTATTGATACTGAACATATTTCTCTTCCTGACTAGGTTTTAACATTATTGGCACAATTAAATTGCATGGATTTTTCCAAATGAGCTTACCTAAATACTGATTCTTGATTGTTTTCGGTTTGGTGTTTTCGGTTTGTTGTTTGGTTGTGGTCGAATCCGTCTGGCATTTGTTTTCTAAGACACCGTGCATGGTTCATCGATTTTACGGAAACTGCCGGAAATTCTGGTTCCCAGCGTTATATGAATTACATATTATACCGTCTCCGTGGCCTAGTGGTAAAGCGTCCGCCTACGGAGCGGGAGGTCGTGGGTTCGATCCCTTGCCGCGTCATACCAAAAGACGTTAAAAATTGGTACAAGTAGCTCCCTTGCCTGGCGCTTGGCATTTAAAGGGTAGTGCTTGGAAAAGTGGTGTACTCAGTACTGGTTCAACCCAGGAAAGTTGTACCCCGTGTATCGGTGCTTTACACCGAGCACGTAAAAGAACCAAGGAGTCTCTTCGAAAAAGAGCTAGGGTATCGCACCCGGACTTCCTTGTATCCCACCACTGTCTCTACAGCGTGCTGTCCCTTCAGCAAAAACAAAGGACCCCGTTGGAAACAAGTGCTTGCACTTTCACGGGTTATCCTTGACCGCAAGGTCAAAAGAAATACACATACACATATTACAAATGGTAAAGGCTCATTTGATTAACTTCATGTTGCTTAGTGCTTACTTAGTATTGTTTTCGCCTTGCATAACTTTCAATCATTTAATGCCTAAACTACTATTACTTGATATATATACGTATATTAACATCCAGCATATCAAAGAGCACAGCTACGCATGTGAAGATAGCAAAAGTAAGAATCCATTTGACAGATTTATGAATGAAACCTACAACAGGGACCTATATACAAAACAACAACAATGGGCAACAACTAAATGTTAACATGCATGTGTCAGTATTAAATAATGGAGGAACGATTTAATCAATTTCACAAAGTAAAACGTACAAAGCAATAAGAACTTGTTCGCATTAACATGAATGGATGCATTTGCCATTTACACGCAAGAATATGTGATTCACATACATCAAATAACACAAGGCAATATGCAATTGTCATTTAGCAGCATGCATGTCCTGGCGGATATTCCCTTCCATAGGGTCATATATATCATAAATTTATGTTTAAGATTTATTATATAACAGCAATACTTAGTTTGCGAAATATTTATAATAATATGCATTTAATTATACTTCTGAAATTAAGAAAAAAAGCAATTGATTTGTGTTAAACAAGCATATTTCACATAAATATAATAAAGATGAATTAGGCCACTCCTTTTTTATTTTTTGGTTTACAAGAATTTTTGGGAAAAATGTCCACCGGGCGGTCGAAAAAAAAAAAGGAAAAAAGTCACAAAACATAATCTTAAATGGTAAAAATCAGAGAACAACATAAAAACATTGAAAATTTATATCATTTACATGATATTTTAAATTTTTAAACTGCTAGTAATGCATGGTTTAATACACTCAAAGTTTCAAAGTTCTAATTAAACACACAGTTTAAATCTTACATACTGTGCATATAAAACATCAATGAAATTGACTATAAAACATGTTTACATGTATAAACTACACATTTTATCAAAGATACATTGAATATCACTCAGCAAGACATTTGTTAAGCTTCAATGGTATGTTAAAGCAAAAGTGAATGCAGAACACTAAACTGGACAATATTAAATTGAAAAAAGAGAAGGCAATTTTACGCATTAAAATACAAAAAAAATGCACTGTATTAAAACAATACATACTATATTCTAAACATTGTTTCAGTTATTTCAATATTGGAAAATGCCAATAAAGTGAAATAATTACCAATTTTGTAAATAAGGAAGTAACATTTTATGAAGACATTTGAGCTTTAACTTTGTGAAAGCAATTCCTGAAAAACTAAAAACCAAACTAGACCTAGATTTGAGTTTTAATAACCTTTACCATGGTGGGTCCTAGTTGTGTGTAACTCGATCCATGCTAAGTTCGGATATTTTCGGACCGGGATATTTACCATGGGATGTTCACCAAATCCATTTCAAATTCAAATCTTGCAGCAAATTACCACATCGGTACATAAAAATCACATAACAAAATAATAAATCTAGCATGTGACTTAACTTTATGTACCAATGATAGTAACAGAGAAATCCATAATTTTTATGTATCGGATATTTTCATCTTCTTCCAACTCCGCCATTTTGTGTATACACGAGTTCACAGGGCATCTATACTTCATGCTTGTTTATTTTTCATTTTAAAGAGTATTCCTTGGTTACAACAACACATCTCATTTATAGTGAAATATCAAGTTCATTACAAATTGAAATGGACTTATTCAAAATAGTTTTCCGTGTTATTTTATCTAAATGTTTTGCACACAACTCCTGGCATTAGTATTAAAATGTCATTGAGACATGTGTTCAACTCTTTCATTGTTTTTACTCTACTATTAACCCAAACATGAATAAACATGTAATCTAGAATAAACACAAGCTTTACATTGACTCAACAACAAGTATTGCCAAACCATTTTGTGATTTCAAATCCATAAACACCATCGACCGAACTTGTGAAACTAGGTCAACGGTGTCAACTTAGAAATTTTACTTTCGATTTCACCACTCACACTTAGTGCACTGTTATTTGATATTTAACCATAAAATGTTATAAAATGTTTTTCTCACACATAATTTTCAGATATTTGTGTCCACTAATTCGGTGGCAGCCGCTGACAATTTTATTTTTTATCTATAAACAACAATATTTTCATGACCTAAATTGGCGGGGAATAACAACAATCACGTGACAGTTATTGTTTGTGTCGGCTGTTAAATTTGCCAATGTTTAGTGCTATTGTTATTTTAACAACTCCTGCATATTTTAATTAATTATTTCATACAAAGAATGACTGCTATCGTCAATTCCGCCATTGCCATCGGCGCTGCCATAACAGTTGACTGGCTCACGTACATGCTATCACTATAAATTGGCAAATACGGCCACGGAACAACACACCAGTCGAGATCTACAGCATTCGTACTCTTATCTGTGCGTTTTTCTTTCGTTTTGCACCAAAATCAATACGGTCGGGAAAATAATTTTGAAAAAATAGTGAAATTCATTTTTTTTTGTACTTTTCGGAAAATTATACCCGCCGGTTTTGTAAACCAATTTATATAAAAGTAGTGGCCTTACAAGTACTAAGAAAAAGTATTGAGAAATCGTAATCTGTTCAACAATTCATGTACATGCACTGCTTATATTTCTAGACCAAGCTACCTGAACTTGCTCAAAAATGCAAAATGTTATTGTTTGAAATCAATTTGAATTTAGTCGGCAATTTTGATATAACTCCTTAATAAGCAACAAAGAACAAATAATTTTGACTAATAAGCTTGGTAATAAAAAATGCTAATTACATACATGAACACAATCTAGAAATATGCTTTGCCAGTAGAATTAAACTCCTTCTTTTTACAGGTAATAATCAATACAAAAAAGGTCAGAACGATACGACGCCAACGATGACACAGTCCGTTTAACAAGTTATTTCCACGATACTTTTCCTAACAACGAAATCAATAGAACACCAAACAAATACAGTGGTTTTAAGTATTTATAAAATCTTCTTGAAAAAAATGTTAAGTTTTTATTAATATGTGAGTTTTTGTTCACATCTAAGCATTGTGTGTATACTATGTGATAAATAACTTTACTAATGTTACGTCGGAAGGAAACTTACTTCGAATGATGATTTAAAACCCATCATGATATACGTTGGGAATTGTGGAAGTATGGCCTGATACGCCTACCTGGTTTGAAAATATAAAAGCAACGTCTCTCCAACTCTCTCTCTCTCTCTCTCACTGTCTCTCTGTCTCTCTCTCTCTCCCCCTCTCTCTCCCTCTCTCTCTCTCTCTCTCTCTCTCTCTCTCTCTCTCTCTCTCTCTCTCTACCCTCCCCCTCTCTATCTCTTTCTGTCTCTCTCTACCCCCCCTCTCTCTGTCTCTCTCTACCCTCCCCCTCTCTCTCTCTCTGTGTCTCTCTCTACCCTCCTCCTCTCTCTCACTCTCTCTTTCTCTCTCTACCCCCCCCTCTCTCTGTCTCTCTGTCTCTCTCTACCCTCCCCCTCTCTCTCTCACTCTCTCTGTCTCTCTCTACCCCCCCCCCCCCCCCCTCTCTCTCTCTCTCTCTCTCTCCCTTCCCCCCTCTCTCTCTCTCTCTCTCTACCCTCCCCCCCTCTCTCTCTCTCTCTCTCTCTCTCTCTCTCTCTCTCTCTCTCTCTCTCTCTCTCTCTCTCTCTCTCCCCTCCCCCCCTCTCTCTCTCTTTCTCTCGAGTTTTCCTGATCGTTCCAAGGCGGCTATCCCATCGGTGTAAGGTAATTTGAATCATTACGGGCTTTTATTGGCAAATCGGCATCTTGCCTTTGGCCATTTACATATGGCATAAATATCGATATGGCCAAGACACAAACGTACATGAACAAATATTACAAATATGAAATAAAAGGCATATGAAAATGTATATATACTGACAAACAATGTAGTTAATATAATTAACGAGTTATCAAACTATATCAGATTCTTTATTAATTATTGACATTACTATTATAATTATTAAAGTAGAATTTCGAAAAATAAGGAACAGCCAAAATTTCGAGTAAGGCTTAAAAAGAAATACATTTTGTTCGGGTTTCCCTACCCTACCTACGGATTAGGCGCCGACCCTACCGTTTTTATAGTCAGTTTGAAAAAATGAAAAACTAAAAAAAAATATTTTTTTTTAAATTGCTTTTCACTTTGTAGTTGAAAACATTAAATGCTTATACAGAAGATAACTTTAACACCATTATCCAATGATGAAAATGACATTCTTATATAAAGCCTAATAAAAAAAGCCTACCTACCCTACCTATTCTTTAAAAGGATGTAACCCTAACCAAACAATTTTTTTAGGCCCAATCATTAGTGGTCTGCTTGTGGTGTTTAAACGTCTCTTTATCAAGTTCATAGTCTTGCTTGGCTCTTGCAGTTTGCATCTAAACGGTGTTTTGTTTTGAATTAAGATTACCAAGCTTCTCTCATTATCATTCGGAACTCATCGGCCATTTTATCGTAAACGACCTCGGATGTATGCCAGTACGTCAGTAGAAGTAGTTCGTAAAGATTTAAATCATATTAGTAATTAAATGTAGTGTTTTAGCTCGTGTTTGTAGATCTAAGTTTTAATTAATTGAAAGTGAAGTGTATTTTTGCCAGCATAATTAAGATTCCATAAAGTTAAGGCCCGGTTACACCGCCCGAACTTTGTTGGAGCGTTCCTTGAACGGTAGGGAGAGGGGACCGAATTTCGACAACGCTCGTCACCGCGCACAAAATGGGAAAAAAATCGAAAACAAGGGCGTTGCCTTAGCGGTGCACCGCTGAAGCCGGCGTTGCTATAGCGTTGGCTTAACGGTAGCGAGCGGTATCGAGCGTTGGTTTATTCTGGTCCCGCTCCGACACCTCCATACCAACGCCAAACCAAAGTTCATCACCGCAATGGATCGCTGCTTCAACGCCCGACACCGTTCCAGCAATCCCGTGTCCGCTCGTGAAACGCTTACAACCGCTCCACCAAAGTTTGTGCAACGTTTAATCACCGCCCGGGCAAAGCTGGTGAAGCAGCGGTGGTCCACCGTTCAAGATTTCTGCGTTGGCCTAGCGGACCCAAGCGTCCACGAACTTGCGTCTAGCGGTGCCAAACTTTGACTGGGCGTTGTTTGAACGGTAGTGAACTTTGCCGGAGCGGAAAATTGCCCGCTCCTCACCGCTCGCAATATTTTGTGCAGCTCAAAACTTTCGGAGCGGTAGAAAGGACCATAAGCGGTGGCCGAGCGTATACGGCGTTGCCTTAACGGGGGCCAACTTCTGGTGAACGGTAACGAGCGGTGATGATTTTTTTTCACCGCTCCAGGAACGCTCCAGCAAAGTTCTTGGGTATGACCGGGCCTTTAAGTCATTATGTTTAACAGCTAAATTGAAATTTCTACGCGATGTATGTGCAGCGTAGTTAAAGTGTATATATTTCTGACATTGTAAACTGTCCATATACATCCTAAGTTTTGATTATTCGGGGTCAAGGTCAAAAATAATTGTTTGACCGATTTGATTAATTTGGTATAATAAATTATATTAGTATAAAACTTGCTGATATCATTTGTTATCAAAAAGTGTCTAAACAAAGCTATTTTACTGATGAGCAGGTGCAGTGATGTCTGATATCTCTTAATGTTAAAAATGCAACAATTTCATAGTGTCTGGATGACCCGAACATGATTAATAAATTTACTTCAAATAAGATCATGGTGTATGTCATCGTTGGATACCCCCAATACACACTTCGCTAGTATGAAGTGTAACGGAAAAAGTACCGTGGTTGCCGACGATGGGTGCATGAAAGAAACTCGGAAAATGATGGATACTTTTGTCTGTGATGCAAACCAATTAAGCTTTAAAATTAAAGTTAAACATATGCGTTATCGTATTAAAGAAAAACAACCAAATTAAATGCAAACTTTAGGTTCGGAAAAGGTCAGAATCATTTGTTCGATACCAGTACAAGACAGGGGACCTAGTGGGTCACAGGGGTCGGGCTATATTGTGAGGGTTGGTTTATTAGTTAAAGCTGCACTCTCACAGATTGAACATTTTGAGAACATTTTTTTGTCTTGGAACGAGCCAATATTTTGCGAAAATCCATCGAAACCAGTTACATAAGACTGCTGACGAAAAAAAGATCAAAAGTTCAAAAATTGATGTTTTATGCATTTTTCTTAACCGTTATAAACTGTTTTAGCCATAAAACATTAATTTTCGAGCAAAAAAATTGAAATGTGCGATCTGATCCTTTGTCAGCAATCTTATATCATTGGTTTGCAGATATTTACGCAAAATAGTTGTTCTTTCCAAGACAAAAAAAAAGTTGTAAAATGGTTAATCTTTGAAAATGCAATTTAAAGCTTTAAAATTAGAGTAAAAATATGAATAATCGTAAAGAAGAAACAAATAAATTACAAACTTTAGGTTCGGAAACGGTCAGAAGCGTTTGTTTGCTACCAGAACAAGACAGTGGACCTAGTGGGCCCTGGGGTCAGGTAATTTTGTGAGGGTTGGTTTATTAGTTAATTAGTTCCTCTTTAGAATTAAATGTTATGGTTGCATTTATTCACAGTCACGTATATGTGTTAAGTAATAGTTAGATAACATGAAGTGTATTCTCAATACTTAAGAATGTGCGGAGTGAGCACAGCGAACGAGTCCGTCTTAACCAATCAGAATTCACTTCATGATATCTAATGGACTAAGACTACAACGTCATTGGCTGATACATTCTCAACGCAAACTCGGATGCAGGGAATGTGTATCGGATAAATTGCAGTAGGGGACATTAAATTAAATACGCGCGAAGTTCAAATTCTTAATGATGAAGTCTACATCTTAATGGTTGCCTATTTACACTGGCACCGGATTTTCAAACTCAATTCTTCTTTTTTTAAATAAAAAAAAATCTTATAATTCCTTACTAAAAATTATAATACCGAATATGTGAAAATATATTGAATTATATTCACTTTGTACTGTATAATATACTAAACCGGATTTTCAAACTCAATCATTTTTTTTATTTTTAAAAAAAAATGATTGAGTTTGAAAATCGGGTGCCAGTGCCTATTTACAATCTTATTGGCTGAACATGTAGGTTGTATTCAGGCTAAGCGTAAATAAAAATTGATGATAAATTCGATAAAAAAAGTCAATAATCAACAAAAAGAAATAACTTCGACTTTACAGAATAAGAGTTCCTGCATGGTTATTTTTAAAAAGTTTAAAATCCTTGATGAGATGGTATTGTCATACAGTTGTAAATTTAACGGCATAAAGATACAATGGTTACCTATTGATCTTTGTTTTCAAAACATCTCACATAATAACAAAAAAACACAATTTCCTACTGTGTACGTTGAAATAATTAATTCATTCACAATTAATCAGATAAGCACAAAATTACTAGTAAGTGTTTTTAAGGCGTTCCAGTTATTGTAATTTCTTAATCATCTGTGAATTGCTTGATCTTCCTGTTTAATTTCAGACATATTCTTCATCACGATATATCCTGTTCCCATGGTATAAAACTTCCTTTTTATAATGTTTATCTTAATTAGTTTTTCAAAAATAGTACTTTGAGGAGTTCAAACCCGGACTTATTCAGAATACTCCATTTAGTAGCTATCCGGTCTGTCCTGGTTGTTTTCTTATACATCCTGTTATACTTGAAACTCAATTATTTTTCTCCTCGATACATAAAGGAAGACACTATAAGCAAAGTATTTACAAAGTTATTTGAGAAAAGCCCATGTAAACAAGAAACAAAACTGTTCAAAACATAAACAATATTTCATTTCTAATGCATGTAAGTACTATTAGAATACAACCTACATTTTCAGCCAATGAGATTGCAGATAGGCAAGCATTAATAATTAATTATTAAGAATTTCAACGTTCGCGCGTGTTTAAAGGTCCGCCCACTGCCAATCATCCGATACACACTCTCTGCGTCAGATTTTGCGTCGACAATGTACCAGCCAATGAGGTTGTATTCTGAGTCAGTGAGCGGACATGAAGTTAATTCTTAATAATTAAAGGCCTAGTTTTAGGAATGTTTGGCATGACAATACCCTGCTGTGCATCTCCTGCAAATTGCACTGATGTCACAGTAGGGGCCAATTGCTTATGTATATGTTTATTTGCTCAGGGCCAGTTAGGGTCCATTTCTATTATAAAACCTCCAAAACTGCACAGCAGGATACTCAGATCGCAGATATTATAAGAAAATAAAGCAATTAGATTAGGATCAATACACAGAGGTTGTTTACTATGCATGTTTTTTGTTGTTGTTGTTGTTTGTTTTTTTTTTGTTTTTTTTTTTTTTGGGGGGGGGGGGTGTCACTTATAGAAGGATTTAACTATGCCTACGCTCCCTTCGCCCATTCTTAATTATTAAGAACTCACTTCCCGTCATCTAACTACTACATTGATCATGAATTTAAGACATGTATGTGGCGATGTTTGTATAGGTGTCCGCCTCTAACCCAAGAGGTTGTGGGTGTAATCCCAACCAGGGGTACTTTCTCAAGGCCTCTCAAAATGGAAACCAGTACTCGTTTCTGCCCAGGAAACGGACTCATGAGTGATTCTATAAGCTATCAGCGTTTGTCACAAACGAGCTAAAAGCAATAAGTATCAACTAAGACGTATTTGTATCGTAGACGAATAAATGCGCGAAGAGCTACAGTTTTGCATACTTTTATATAAACTTATATGTTGCAATGGTTCGCAAGCGACATTTTATTCTACTAGTAAATGTAAAACCATTGTTTAGTACGACAGTTTATTAAAGTAACTCATCACAACTTTTATAAAGTACTTCCTGATTGTCGCCAATGCTACGGCGTATGATTCCTGTTAATAATTGTCATAACTGAGAAAATGGGTCCAGTTCATAATACCAGTTAAAATATTATATTCCTAATAGCTTAAGTACTTAAGACTTTATTTATAATACTTTCATTGTTTTGACACAATATTACTGTTTCTAATGCATGTTCTATTGCATAGTAATAGTTTTTATAAGCCCGTATATAGCAGTTTGAAATAAAGTTACCAAGACCTGCTTCGACCGAAAAAAACTAGAACTCTCGTCATGATATAAAGGCAACATATTTTGCACAATGTTCATGAAACTTGAAGAGAGTTTTTGCCTTTATTTTTGAACAACAATCAGCAGCCTTTTCTGTCGTCAATTCTAATTATATAACGAAGTCAAGTTGATGCTGATGACAAGTTGATGTTGATGACAAGTTGATGCTGATGAAAATGCTGATGGCAAGATGATGCTGATGACAAGTTGATGTTGATGACAAGTTGATGCTGATAAGAAGTTAATGCTGGTGACAAGTTGACGCTGATGACAAGTTGATGCTGATGGCAAGTTGATGCTGATGAAAATGCTGATGGCAAGATGATGCTGATGACAAGTTGATGCTGATGACAAGTTGATGCTGATGGCAAAGTTGATGCTGATGACAAGTTGATGTTGATGACAAATTGATGCTGATAAAAAGTTAATACTGATGACAGGTTGACGCTGATGACAAGTTGATTCTGATGACAAGTTGATGCTGATGAAAATGCTGATGGCAAGATGATGCTGATGACAAGTTGATGCTGATGACAAGTTGATGCTGATGACAAGTTAATGCTGATGACAAGTTGATGCTGATGACAAGTTGATGCTGATGGCAAGTTGATGCTGATGGCAAAGTTGATGCTGATGACAAGTTGATGCTGATGGCAAGTTGATGCTTATGACAAGTTGATGCTGATGACAAGTTGATGCTGATGGCAAGTTGATGCTGATGACAAGTTGATGCTGTTGGCAAGTTGATGCTGATGACAAGTTGATGCTGATGGCAAGTTGATTCTGATGACAAGATGCTGATGACAAGTTGATGCTGATGGCAAGATGATGCTGATGACAAGTTGATGCTGATGGCAAGTTGATGCTGATGGTAAGTTGATGCTGATGACAAGTTGATGCTGATGGCAAGTTGATGCTGATGACAAGTTGATGCTGATGACAAGTTGATGCTGATGACAAGTTGATGCTGAAGGTAAATTGATGCTGATGGCAAGTTGATGTTGATGGCAAGTTGATGTTGATGACAAGTTGATGCTGATGGCAAGTTGATGCTGATGACAAGTTGATGCTGATGACAAATTAATGCTGATGGAAAGTTGATGCTGATGACAAGTTGATGCTGATGGCAAGTTGATGCTGGTGGCAAGTTGATGCTGATGACAAGTTGATGCTGATGACAAGTTGATGCTGATGACAAGTTGATGCTGATGGCAAAGTTGATGCTGATGACAAGTTGATGCTGATGGCCAAGTTGATGCTGATGGCAAAGTTGATTCTGATGACAAGTTGACGCTGATGGCAAGTTGATGCGGATGACAAGTTGATGCTGATGACAAGTTGATGCTGATGGCAAGTTGATGCTGATGACAAGTTGATGCTGATGGCAAGTTGATGCTGATGGAAAGTTGTTGCCGATGAAAAAGTTGATGCTGATGACAAGTTGATTCTGATGGCAAGTTGATGCTGATGGCAAGTTGATGCTGGTGGCAATTGGTTTATTTCGAAATTGATAAATGTTGGGACAAATTTAAAGTTACGCTTATATTACCTTTTTAACCTCCTGGCCCAAATTTCTCGAACCTTCTTAAGTCCCTTATAAAAGGATTAAGCTAAGCTCACTATTTTTTTGTTTCTATAATATGCTTTATATTTACTTCTTTAAGAGATTTTAGACGTTATATAGGATACATCATTATTATAATCACAATTAACCATTTTTCATTCATCAAAATCGATTGTAAGCATGTATTTTGGCTAATTGAAATACGGTTCTTAAGCCTGTTAAGCTTAAGAAGTTTCGGGAAATTGGGGCCTGGTTAACTTCACTAGCCTTGTGAAAGCGCTAATCCTGTCATTTGTTGAAAAGCTATTTTGATGGTTAGATGGTATGTCTGTGGAGTTCGTCAGTTCATCTACGATCTGACCGGGGTGATATTCGATTTTTTACACCCATTTCGTAAGTATGCACGCTTGTGCGCGTTCATGTTTTCAGTATTTTATTTTGTTTGATTTAACTAAGTTTTAAAACAAGACTAGCATTGGTTTCTAGTTTCTTACTTTTGTATATATCGATTTTAGATGTTAAGTAAGTAATGTATAGTTTTATGTTTTTGTGTGCTATAGTTTCTTATAACTCATATACTGAGTGGCAATGCATATTTTAATGTATATTTAATAGGTGATGTGTATATGTTGTATTGATGAGACTGTAATAAACTCTCAAATATATATTTGAATATTTACTACTGGGCTTGTCCCTGTGGTTTTCATGCAGCCATGATACGCAGGTCATGTTGGTCCTCTTGAAAAACAGTACAAGCTTAATATAACATAACCTCACACAAATTGCAACAGAATATCTTTCAACTGGTTTATCTTTAAGAAATATAACACACCACTGAGGGTCATATGACATAATAAGGACCGGCCAGTCAGCCACCGAAATTGTATATGGACCGAGGCGTTCGGCCCACAAAATGACCGTACTAAAACTTCAATGCGTATTGCTACACGTTTTTAGTGTTATGGATACAAATAAATTGAAAACAAAGTATTATTTTTATTTTTTACGAAAAAAGCATCGATTACACACATCCTTTCAGAACATTCATACAATTTCGTCAAGTGAACGAACATGGAGACAACAATAATATTAATAATGAAAAACGGGAGAAGAAAATGCAACCAATAAACGCATTAATGGTCTTGTGGTTGGTTTTGGTCATGTTTCTATGAATCATTGGAATACAAATCATTTTAACAAACAATTTCCAATTTTGAAAAAAAAGTCTCGAAACATCTTAAGTCCTTTTTAGCAGGATTAAGAAAACGTTGTTGTTTTAAGTTTTTCCTACAATTTGCGTACTATTTACTTATTTCAGAACGTTATTCTTAAAAAATGCATTATCATTAAAATAATCACAATCGACCATTTTTTCATAATTTGAAATCAAATTGAAGTATGCGGCATATTGGAATAAGCTACATAAGCCTGTTAAGCTTAAGATGTTTCAAAAATTTGAAGCCGGTAGCTTCATAAGCAGTGGTAAAATGCTTCAACTACACCAATAGATGGTTTCAACAAAACTCACTTGTAACATTGCAGCGGTTTTCAATTCATGCTAACATTTGGTCGAAATACGTCCAAAATAACAGATGAAGTAAGGAAACTGTGGTTAATGTACAACACTCTTATCCAAAATGAATAAAACATACATTTTAAGCGATAAAACTTTAGCTACTTACTTAATAATTCATTTATAGAAACATATTAATCATTGATAACAATATTGTAGCCGTGTTTTTAATAGCTGAAAACGCATTATTAAATGATTTGTGAGTGCTAAAATATTTACTGTGATCTACAATCGTCGGTTGAAATACCTTAACTGCACATTTCTTTCAATTTTAACTCGGTATCCTTCATAAGAACCATTGTTTTCGACATTTAATCATCCTTTTTGGTATATTAGAACACTTGTTTTAATTGCGGTATATATTATTTGGGAGTAAGCGTGCATCTTTAAATGTCAAGTGAGGAAACATATTTTAATAAATATACATGCATTGTCTTGTAATATTATCACTCACAAATGCCCTCATTCAAACGAGAAAATAAAGTGTTAGATTATCTATGCGAAAAATCAATATTAATTTATCTGGTCTTATTTTAAAAAATACAAATGGAACACAATATGTAAAGCTCTATATTGCAATTATAGTAAATCTATGAAGTTATCTTCTGTAAACAATATGTATTAAAAGAATGTACTTGGTTTTAAATGCGAATTGAATTTAAATTACGAGCAGTCAAAATTTTATATCTGTCAGAAATATTTTGTGGATTATACAAAACAATTGCTAGAAATCCAGTTGAACTTAATATAATATTATACTGTAAGCACATACAAGAATGTAAGAAAAACAAAATTGTAATAAAGTCTTCATCGCTATGAACGCCTGTACGTGTATAATGGAAATCTAAAATCTCCTGCCATATTCCCATTACATAAATTTGAGAGCGACTAGCACGACTGTTACCAAGGTGAAGACCGTGACGGTCACGCGCGGTGTTCCATTACAAAGATCCGTGTCACACCAGCAATTGGTCACTTCTGCGCCACTTTGCTCCTTTTCATCGCATTTGTTCTCTCCACCTTTGGACGGCATGCACATCCTTGCAACGGCTGAAACGGTGGACGTAACGATGTTAGTAATTGACAATTCTAATACGATTTATTAATAATAGAACAGGCCGTATTCACGTACATGTCTTAGCCTCAAATGTAGGCTTAGGACTCAAGACTCAGACTTTGGGCTGTAAAACGGTATGCACTAATGTTTCTGAGATCAAAGTTTGAGTCCAAAGTCTGAGTCTGAGTATCAAACGCTGAGTCTATAATTTAGAAGCTTTGCAACCTTCCAAAATGTCGGCTGGACATAGAGCTATCGTTAGAAATCGTATTTATCAGAGGCAAGTGCAACGTCCTCGTGTTTTTCGAGATAGGAGCAACCCTCTGGGTGACGTGAGGGAAGAGGAGACCTTTGCCTGCTATCGTTTCCGGCCGGATACGATCTATTTCATTGTGGATTTATGCCAGACAGCTGCCCGGGACACGGGCGTTAGTGAATACGAAAATTAAAACAGTCTCAGCATAGTCTGAGTCTGAGTCTGAGTCCGAGTCTGAGTCTATACAAAATGTACGTGAATACAGCCCTAGAAATGAACAGAAAACATAATTTATTGAGACTTGTACAAAGTACATCATCTTCTTAACTACAAATGAATAATACATAAACAAACATGGTTTGATATAGGTTACACATTATATGAAATAGAATAATAAATGTATCCAAAAATATATATTCAAATCATGCGATCAGGGTGACCAAAACTATTATAATTGTAAATCAATATTTAAAGTTGATCTTCTAATACTCAGAGCTTGTTTGCCAAATAATGGTAGCTTAATAAGTTTTGTTTATTTCTTGTGTTTAACAGTTCAATGAACTTAAAAACAGACGGACGTAAATAATAATACCCTTTGATATATTTTTTCTTATAGTTTCAAAACGTGTACAAATACAAATACAATGAAATTCACCTTCTATATATCATGAACAGTATCTAATATATAGAATAACACATGGTTGGCCATGGCTTTTGGTTGATAATTGCCCCAGTGGGAAGAATAATTGCCCGAGGGTACACTTGGGACACTTATCAACCAAAAGCCATGGTCAGCCATGTGTAATCCTGATTATTACATATGTAAGATAGTTAATAAAAAACACTTTCTCACTGAACAAAGGTCAGGGGCCGTATGCACGTACATGTCTTAGCCTCAAATAAGACTTAGGACTCAAGATTCAGACTTTGGGCTGTAAAACGGTATTCACTAATGTTTCTGTGATCAAAATTTGAGTCCAAAGTCTGCGTCTGTACATGTCTTAGCCTCAAATAAGACTTAGGACTCAAGATTCAGACTTCGGGCTGTAAAACGGTATTCACTAATGTTTCTGTGATCAAAGTTTGAGTCCAAAGATTGAGTCTGTACATGTCTTAGCCTCAAATAACACTTAGGACTCAAGACTCAGACTTTGGGCTGTAAAACGGTATTCACTAATGTTTCTGTGATCAAAGTTTGAGTCCAAAGTCTGAGTCTGTACATGTCTTAGCCTCAAATAAGACTTAGGACTCAAGATTCAGACTTGGGCTGTAAAACGGTATTCACTAATGTTTCTGTGATCAAAGTTTGAGTCCAAAGTCTGAGTCTGTACATGTCTTAGCCTCAAATAAGACTTAGGACTCAAGATTCAGACTTTGGGCTGTAAAACGGTATTCACTAATGTTTCTGTGATCAAAGTTTGAGTCCAAAGTCTGAGTCTGTACATGTCTTAGCCTCAAATAAGACTTAGGACTCAAGATTCAGACTTTGGGCTGTAAAACGGTATTCACTAATGTTTCTGTGATCAAAGTTTGAGTCCAAAGTCTGAGTCTGTACATGTCTTAGCCTCAAATAAGACTTAGGACTCAAGATTCAGACTTGGGCTGTAAAACGGTATTCACTAATGTTTCTGTGATCAAAGTTTGAGTCCAAAGTCTGAGTCTGTACATGTCTTAGCCTCAAATAAGACTTAGGACTCAAGATTCAGACTTTGGGCTGTAAAACGGTATTCACTAATGTTTCTGTGATCAAAGTTTGAGTCCAAAGTCTGAGTCTGTACATGTATTAGCCTCAAATAAGACTTAGGACTCAAGATTCAGACTTTGGGCTGTAAAACGGTATTCACTAATGTTTCTGTGATCAAAGTTTGAGTCCAAAGTCTGAGTCTGTACATGTCTTAGCCTCAAATAAGACTTAGGACTCAAGATTCAGACTTTGGGCTGTAAAACGGTATTCACTAATGTTTCTGTGATCAAAGTTTGAGTCCAAAGTCTGAGTCTGTACATGTCTTAGCCTCAAATAAGACTTAGGACTCAAGATTCAGACTTTGGGCTGTAAAACGGTATTCACTAATGTTTCTGTGATCAAAGTTTGAGTCCAAAGTCTGAGTCTGTACATGTCTTAGCCTCAAATAAGACTTAGGACTCAAGATTCAGACTTTGGGCTGTAAAACGGTATTCACTAATGTTTCTGTGATCAAAGTTTGAGTCCAAAGTCTGAGTCTGTACATGTCTTAGCCTCAAATAAGACTTAGGACTCAAGATTCAGACTTGGGCTGTAAAACGGTATTCACTAATGTTTCTGTGATCAAAGTTTGAGTCCAAAGTCTGAGTCTGTACATGTCTTAGCCTCAAATAAGACTTAGGACTCAAGATTCAGACTTTGGGCTGTAAAACGGTATTCACTAATGTTTCTGTGATCAAAGTTTGAGTCCAAAGTCTGAGTCTGTACATGTATTAGCCTCAAATAAGACTTAGGACTCAAGATTCAGACTTTGGGCTGTAAAACGGTATTCACTAATGTTTCTGTGATCAAAGTTTGAGTCCAAAGTCTGAGTCTGTACATGTCTTAGCCTCAAATAAGACTTAGGACTCAAGATTCAGACTTTGGGCTGTAAAACGGTATTCACTAATGTTTCTGTGATCAAAGTTTGAGTCCAAAGTCTGAGTCTGTACATGTCTTAGCCTCAAATAAGACTTAGGACTCAAGATTCAGACTTTGGGCTGTAAAACGGTATTCACTAATGTTTCTGTGATCAAAGTTTGAGTCCAAAGTCTGAGTCTGTACATGTCTTAGCCTCAAATAAGACTTAGGACTCAAGACTCAGACTTTGGGCTGTAAAACGGTATTCACTAATGTTTCTGTGATCAAAGTTTGAGTCCAAAGTCTGAGTCTGAGTATCAAACGTTGGGTCTATAATTTAGAAGCTTTGCAACCTTCCAAGATGGCGGCTGGACAGAGAGCTAAAAATACCGCTTGCATCATCGAAATAAAGTATTCTCAGCTGAGTCTAAGTCTAAAATCGTTCGTGAATACGAAAATCAAAATAGTCTCAGCATAGCCGGAGTCTGAGACTGAGACTGAATCTGAGTTTGAGTCAATAAAAAATGTACGCGAATACGGCCCCTGTATATTTCAATAGCTTGCTGTTTTAAAACTGACATCCAATAGACCTTCAAAAGTCTTCAGAATGTCACAAAAACTAATACAATGAGGTCATCGTGGATTATAATAACCAGTGTCAAGCATTAGAAACCTGGTCAATCATAGTACATTTTTACCACACCGACCACACTGGGCTTTGAACCTATGATCATGAGGTCCCTATTAAAAGAAAATGATGTCAATCCTGACAACAGTTACAGTCGATTTATTACAGTTGGATGTTATTGTTAGAAAAGCCATTGAACTTGATGCATCATTAAGTAATGTGTGATCATGACAAATCGAATTTTGTTCTCTCCAACGAAAATATGTTAAAAATAAGTGCCAAAAACTGTTACTTGATTCTAAGAGCCAGAACTGATCTTTTGTACAGGTAGTGTGTGTACATATATGAATACAAACCAACACATAACAACATGATCTGCTATCTGCTGTTGGTATTTTGAATCATAAGTTTAATTTAGCTGACAGCAAATATCAAAACGTTGTGTATGTGATATTGAGCTATTTTAATTCACAGATAATGTTAGAATCAATGTAGATAATATATCCCCTTTTTTAAAATAGCATATGCTACTTTTTAAGTCATATGTAAAATGGCTTTGCTAATTCGACCACAAATATTCTGATCATATGTGGATTTGGTATCTTACTCCTATTTCTTATTTGTGCATTAGTACTAATTTACACTAACAGCATTTTGTTTTCATTGTCTTAAAGCAGTTTTTTTAAAAAGGATTAGCAAGGGTATTTTGCTTATATCTGTATAATGATGTATTGATATGTGTCTAAGTTGTATTATAAAATTAATAGTCTCTTAAAACTCTTACCAGAGTGGCAATGCACTTGTATGTACTGTTTGTTGAATGTACCTTTATTCATGAACGTACAATGCATTGATGAAACTGAAATTATTTGAAGTTATTGAAAAAATTGGATACTAATTATTATGTTTATATAACTAAATATATGAACTCCCAACAATTCAAACAATACCTTGGAATAAAGTTATACAATGAACTCTCTCGAATGTGAAATATTATATTTAATGATAAAGTCGAACACCGTTGGCTCGAACTCGCTTTGCTCGAATTTCTCGTTGGCTCAAAATGGATATAAAGGGCCGATTTCTTTATACTGAAATAAGCATTCCTGCTTGGCTCGAATTTTCGAGGCTCGAGGTATTTTCGCCGGTCCCTGGGAGTACGAGCCAACGAGATTCGACTGTATATAAACAGCATCCGGATTAAGTTTGCAAATCCGGAATTTTTGCAAACTTAATTTCTTTGTTTTTCACCCAATGTTTTTTATTTTTGTATTATTGAAACGGGTTTGGTAATACTAATAAGAGATATAGAGGATATTTGTTTATTTCAGTGTAAGATCGTATTTTATTTCACGAGTGTCATAAAAATACATATTTTCACGAGTGGCGATCTTACACTGAAATAAACAAATTTTCTGTTTCTTTTATGCTTATTTTCGGAGTTTTATTTGTTTTTTTATTTATTTCTGAATTATTCCCTTTTTTGAAAAGGGTGGGCTTTACGCTGCTACCCGTGGGGCGCCCCTTATGCATAATTATAGCAGTCAACTTTTCTACTTTCGGATTGCTGAGAAATAGTTCTCTGCTAATCATTCTTATAGCTTAATATTCGCTCGTTTTTTATTGCAAAGCTTTATGAACAGTAAACAATGAAGTATTATTAGTGCACATATGTTCTAAAAAATAATGAAAACACTTTTTATTTTAAGATGGGCATGAATACATAACCAAATTACTACGCCGCTATTTAAAGAATGTGAAATGGGTTAGCAAAACAAATGTGGATACTCATTGGATTTTAACCATTCTTCTTAGTTTAAGACTGCATGTACGCGTGTTTTTATAGTAAGTTAATATTCAGTCATCTTACTGTCAGAGACCAGTCTGTTTCGCTTTAAAATGTTTGTTTTCCAGATAAAGAGTTAATGCCACGCTAGTTTGTTGACACATTTTGAGTTGTGGGTGGGGTAAAAAATATCGGATCTATCTGTAAATTGTTGTGTGAATTCTCCAGGAAGCTCATTTTACGTACAACAACGGTTAACAGTTCAAAATACATTTGAACGATGATATCAAATTTTATTTATGTTCGAACAGTTGTTTTTGTCTGTAATTTGTTTGGTATGAAAGCAAATGTTTTAACATTCAGCTTCAAAGATCAGTAAAATGTTTGATAAACGGGATAACCGGTAATAAACGGTAAGTTGTTAATTTCCAATTATATATTTATTTAAATTTATAAAACATTTCTTTATTTTTTTAATATTTTTTCACATAATTTACTGAAGTCCAGTGTTCAACACTGTAACAACAAAGGAATTTATTTTATCAAATTGATATTTTCACTGTTGTTATTTCACTGTTAAAACCCCATATTTCATCCTAAAGCATGAAATATTTTTTTTTATTCCTGATATTTGATTTAGAAATATGTTTTTTTTTGGCATTTAAAGCCAACTTTTCCAATGGGAATCCCATTGAAAATGGCCTTCCAATTGGAAAATCAGCCCAACAATTTTTGTTGGAAAATTCTCCCACATTTTCAAAAAATAAGAGGGTGATAAATCACAATCATTATTGTCAATAGTTATAATGTAAACTTGAAAAAGTGCGGTTAGAGTACTCTTTATCATTTTTTTTGAAAAAAAAATCCCGTCGACCATATTTTCCAATTGGAACTTTCCAATTATTCAATATGGGAAAATCAGGAAATCGGAAAACTCCAATTGGAATATATTACTGAAGTATAATATATACATATTAATCAACTCCCAATGATTTCAAACAATACCTTAGCATCAAGATATATACACGTATAAATGATTTATCGTGTATAACAGTGTCACACATTTAAAAAAAATGTACTTACACACTTCTTGTTATAATGATAAACCGTAATTATTAGTCATTTAAGAGATACTATGTTGAAAAATATCTAAAGTTTGACCGAACATGCTTTATTTTTACCAAAAAATGTCATTTGGACGATTTTATGTTTGATTGTTCGACATTCTGTGCAAATAGGTATGAGGTTACAGAGTTGTTGTTTTTTTTCAAACTATATCAAGCGAATTTTGGTTTTGGGAGTTATAAATTTAAAGTTACCAATTATCTTTGAAGTTAACAGTATCATCATTAAATGCCTGTATACTAGTTATCAACACATGATGGTATAAACACTACAAGCAGTTCATATACATGTACTCAACAAAACTGCTTTACCAATAAACGATGGAATGACTACCTGAATATGGTCCGCTTTTGTGAATATTATGCAACAGTCAATTGTTACCGCCCCCCCCCCCCCTTTGCAGGTCCAGGGAATAGCTGGAACTTAGACTTTCGGTCCAGCATATCCCGGGTAAAATCTCCGCTCTGTGGGGACAAACAGCTTGTAAAATCCCCGCCAAATGCCCCCGCACCCCGGGGACATCCTAGGTAAGGCGCCATTCCCCGCTATTTTCGGCGCGAAAACAAAACCACCGCATTCACCCAGCACTGCGGGGCGACCTGAAAGGTAAAAACACGGCCCATATCCCCCGCTATCCCTGGTATACCCCTATACATGGGGTCCGTGGTTACAACTGAGTGGTGAATAACTTTGACGAGAACCAATCAAATGGTGAATAGCTACTTACACTGTTTTCCGTCATTCACTGTTTTTGTTTTCGTGCATTGAGTGCAGTTTTCAACAGGCGTGTGGTCTTTTTTCTTAAAATCATCTTCGCAGTCTGCCGTAAAAGTACAATGGTAGCATTTGATTGCCTCGGACACGGCTGGAATGTAATGTTTAAGAAGTATGCAACACCGAAGTTATAAGGTGGTGGTGGTGTGTAAGCTTATTTACCCGTTTCGTAAAGAAGACATCATAACAACCCAAGAACAGATAGAATATGTACCTTTTGTAATATGAATGTCAACGAAAATGAATATCATTTTCTTTTAGTATGTCCAAAATATCATAATCTACGAAAACAATTCTTTAAACCATACTCTTGCCATTGGCCCACAAAACACAAATGTATTACCCTTTTGTCCTCAGAAAGCGGAAAAACTATCCACAGTGTTAGTAAATATTGATATCGTGCATCTTTGTTACGATCGAGAACCTAATTATGTTAAGAATTTGATAATATGATAAATAGTATACTTTTCTATTGACTATGTCTTTGCTCTTCGCGATGATTTGTTTCATATGATTTATTTCATATGTTTTGCATTTTGGCTATGAATGATATGTTATTTAATGCTGAATAAATGTTATGTTATGTTATGTATTTATACTCGCATTCGGGCCTTGCCCATTCAGCGAGTGCTCCGTTAAGATTGTTAGTCATTTTAGGTTTTTGGAGCATAGTGCATAGACAGAATGTAACCATGGTTAGAGCTACCCTGGTTCTTTAACGTGCACAAGTGTATAGCACTATCACACGGGACCCCCATTTAACGTTCCTCCCGGGAGACAATTAGTATTTTTAGTGATGCGACGGGGAATCAAACCTGCGACCCCTGGATTTATAGTCAAGCGCGTTACCACTAGACCACAGATCCGCCGAAAATATAACAAGGAAGTGTTTCTTTAAGGAATTGTGTCACAAGAAAAAACAAATGCAATCATTGAGTTATAAAGAATTATACGATTTTTGAAGGAAATTATATTAAAGATGACTACCAAAAAAACAAACATTTTGAGTTCGGTTTAAGTCATTTATTTGGCTTAACGAAGTAATAAGTAAAGCCTTTTACAATTACGAATTGGTCAAGAAAATGGGGTGGGGGGTCCTCAGTCTTATTGAATTCACATATTTGCAAGTCGTGTGAGTCTTTTAACCATGAAATAAGAAAGGAAGGAAAACCCAACACAATTTTCTTTGTAAGCCGAGATTTTGTCGATTATTTAAAGAAGTGACATTATCATGCGGGATAATCGAATTTATCCACACCACTACAAATTAGGCCCGGTATCCATACAACATCTTAAGCTATCTCCTAACTTAAGTTTATTTCTTAAAATTTTCAAAACCAAAGTTAAAGAAAAATATTAGTATTTTGAACATAAAAGTGGGTTTTTTTCAATAACGGCAATGACAATAAAAGAATTCAAAAAAATATTAAGATATTATATTATATGATTAGAGGTACTTAACGTAAGATAATGACTTAATTTAGGAAATTACTTAAGATTTTTTATGCATGCGACCTCAGAAGTGTGATCGGAGGTTTATCTTAGAGTTTACATGCAATATAAATCAGTAAATTATTGCGATAGCTACCACTACATATCATTCATTATATTTGAGGTTTAATTTTAAAGTTACATGCAATACAATACTAAATACAGTAAAGCAACGACCTATATAAGACATTCAGAAAAACAAAAACATATTTTACCTGCGAAAGCTCCAACAAGAGCGCAAACAATGCAAACTACTTTGAACGCGTCCATACTTAATGAGCAGCGAATAGTACAATCTGAACAACTTTACCACCGAGGGCGCGTTTAAATAACTACATGAGCGAATGAACGAGCACCACTGGTCAGAGCCAATCCGTTAAACTATACAGTAGATGAGTCATGTAAACAGACTATGTTTGGAATTCGCAAATCAAATTAAAATCTTAATAGACAATTACTAAGGGCTAAATTACGAATGTTGGGTTAGAACGATGAAAAAGGATGTTCTTTTTTTGTTAGAATGATGCATTGACGAACAACCTCGCACATTTGTGTTTTTAGTTTGTTTCAAGGTGAATCAGCGGTTAAGAAACTTGATTTAATTGTGTATTTAATTTAAAAAAAAATAAAAAAAGCGAAAATTAGACGATGTGTAGGGAACTGTTCGTACAATTTACTCGGTTCGACAGGTAACTGAGTTTTTTACTGACAACGTCAATATTACACCGAAATAGTATACAATGCCAACTAAAGGAACAGGCTCTGCAATCCTCTTCCTACGCTCTGCGGTTTTCCAGCTCCCCTCTGTGTTCGTCCTCCCACACTACGCAGTCCTCCTCCTCACCTCCGAGGTCTTCCTCCTGCCCTCTGCGGTCCTCCTCCTACCCTCTGCGGTCTTCTTCCTACCACCCGAGGTCCTCCTCCTTCCCTCCGAGGTCATCTTCATACCTTCCGCGTTCGTCCTCCTACTCTCCGAGGTAATCCTCCTACCCTCCGAATTCATTATACAACCCTCTGCGGTCATCCTCCTACCCTCTGCGGTCCTCCTCCTACTTTCCGAGGTCGTCCTCCTACCCTCCGAGGTCTTCCTCTTCCACTCCGAGGTCATCGTCATACCCTCCGAATTCATTAAACAACCCTCTGCGGTCCTCCTCCTACCCTCTGCGGTCCTCCTCCTACCTTCCGAGGTCGTCCTCCTACCCTCCGAGGTCGTCCTCTTACATTCCGAGGTCCTCCTCCTATCTTCCACGGTACTCCTATTCTCTGCGGTCGTCCTCCTACCATCCGAGGTCGTCCTCCTACCTTCCGGTCCCCCCTCACCCTCTGCAGTCCTCCTCATACCCTCCGCAGTCCTCCTCCTTCCCTCCGCTGTCGTCCTCCTTCCCTCCGCTGTCCTCCTCCTCCCTCCGCGGTCCTCCTGCTTTCCTCTGCGGTCCTCCTCCTTCCCCCGAGGTCGTTCTCTTACACTCCGAGGTCCTCCTCCTATCTTCCACGGTACTCATATTCTCTGCGGTCGTCCTCCTACCCTCCGATGTCCGCCTCCTACCCACTTTGGTCAATGTACTACCCTCCGAGGTCCTCCTCCCACCTTCCGCGGTACTCCTCCTACCCTCCGCGGTCCTCCTCTCAACCCCCATGGTCCTCCTACTATCCTCCGAGGTCCTCCACCCACCCTCTCTGGTCCTTCTACTACCCTCTGAGGTCTCATCTCTTCCCTCCGAGGTCCTCCTCCTACCCTCTGAGGTCCTCCTGCTTCTCTCCGATGTCCTCTTCCTACCCTTTGAGGTCCTTCTTCTTCCCCCGAGGTCCTCCTTCTACCCTTCGAGGTCCTCCTTCCACCCTCCCTGGTCCTTCTTCTACCCTCTGAGGTCCTCCTTCTTCTCTCTGAGGTCCTTCTCTCCTAGGTACTCCTTCTTCTCTCCGAGATCCTCCTTCTACTTCCCTCTGAGGTCCTCCTGATACCCACTGAGTTCCTCCTTCTCTCCGAGATCCTCCTCCTACCATCTTAAGTCATGTTCCTACCTTCTGCAATCCTTCTCCTACCCTTCGAGGCCACCCTACTGCACTCCGCGGTCCTTTTACTACACTTTGAGGTCCTTTTTCTACCCTCCGCAGTCATTCTACTTCCCTTCGCGGTCCTTCTTCTACCCTCTGAGGTCATTCTACTACCTTACGTGGTTCACGTATTACCCTCCGAGGTCATTCTACTACCCCACGCGATCCTTCTTTTACCCTTTGAGGTACTACCCCCTCCGGGGTCCTTCGTGCTATTCCAACATCCTGTGTGTGTCGTTTTGTTTGGTTTGTGCAGTTGGAACATCCTGTGTGTGTGTTGTTTTGTATGGTTCGTGTTATTGGAACATCCTGTGTGTGTGTTGTTTGGTATGGTTCGTGCTATTTAAACATCCTGTGTGTGTGTTGTTTTTTATGGTTCGTGTTATTGGAACATCCTGTGTGTGTGTTGTTTTGTATGGTTCGTGTTATTGGAACATCCTGTGTGTGTGTTGTTTTGTATGGTTCGTGTTATTGGAACATCCTGTGTGTGTGTTGTGTTGTATGGTTCGTGTTATTGGAACATCCTGTGTGTGTGTTGTTTTGTATGGTTCGTGTTATTGGAACATCCTGTGTGTGTGTTGTTTTGTATGGTTCGTGTTATTGGAACATCCTGTGTGTGTGTTGTGTTGTATGGTTCGTGCTATTTGAAAATGCTGTGTGTGTTGTTTTGTATGGTTTGTACGGTTGGTATATCCTGTTTGTTTTGTTTAGTACGGTTCGTGCTGTTTGAACATACTGTGTGTTGTTTTGTATGGTTCGTGATATTTAAACATCCTGTGTGTGTTTTTGGTATGGTTCGTGATATTTAAACATACTGTTTATTTTGTTTGGTATGGTTTGTGCTATATGAATATCATGTGTGTGTTGTTTTGTATGGTTTGTGCTATATGAACATACTGTGTGTGTTGTTTGGTATGGTTTGTGCTATTTGATCATCCTGTGTGTGTTGTTTGGTATGGTTCGTGCTATTTGAACATTCTGTGTGTGTTGTTTGGTATGGTTCGTGCTATTTGAACATCCTGTGTGTGTTGCTTGGTATGGTTCGTGCTATTTTAACATTCTGTGTGTGTGTGTGCGTGTGCGTGTGCGTGTGCGTGTGCGTGTGCGTGTGTGTGTGTTGTATGGTATGGTTCGTGCTATTTGAGCCACCCCGTGTGTGTTGTTTGGTATGGTTCGTACGGTTGGTATATCCTGTGTGTGTTGTTTGGTATGGTTCGTGCAGTTGGAACATCCTGTGTGCGTTGTTTGGTATGGTTCGTGCTGTTGGTATATCATGTGTATGTTGTTTTGTATGGTTCGTGCGGTTGGTATGCCATGTGTGTGTTGTTTATATGGTTCGTGAGGTTGGTATATCCTGTGTGTGTTATTTTGTATGATGCGTGCTATTTAAAAATTCTGTGTATGTTGATTGGTATTGTTCGTGCTATTTCAACATCTTGTGTGTGTTGTTTGGTATGGTTCGAGGCATTTGAACATTCTGTGTGTGTTGTTTGGTATGGTTCATGCTATTTGAACATTTTGTGTGTGTTGCTTGGTATGGTTCATGCTATTTGAACATCCTGTGTGTGTTGTTTGGTATGGTTCGAGGCATTTGAACATTCTGTGTGTGTTGTTTGGTATGGTTCATGCTATTTGAACATTTTGTGTGTGTTGCTTGGTATGGTTCATGCTATTTGAACATCTTGTGTGTGTTGTTTGGTATGGTTCGAGGCATTTGAACATTCTGTGTGTGTTGTTTGGTATGGTTCATGCTATTTGAACATTTTGTGTGTGTTGTTTGGTATGGTTCGTGCTATTTGAACATCCTGTGTGTGTTGCTTGGTATGGTTCATGCTATTTGAACATTTTGTGTGTGTTGTTTATATGGTTCGTGCCGTTGGTATATCCTCTGTGTGTTGTTTTGTATGGTTCGTGCCGTTGGTATATCCTGTGTGTGTTGTTTTGTATGGTTCGTGCCGTTGGTATATCCTGTGTGTGTTGTTTTGTATGGTTCGTGCTGTTGGTATATCCTGTGTGTGTTGTTTTGTATGGTTCGTGCTGTTGGTATATCCTGTGTGTGTTGTTTTGTATGGTTCGTGCTGTTGGTATATCCTGTGTGTGTTGTTTTGTATGGTTCGTGCTGTTGGTATATCCAGTGTGTGTTGTTTTATATGGTTCGTGCTGTTGGTATATCCTGTGTGTGTTGTTTTGTATGATTCGTGCTGTTGGTATATCCTGTGTGTGTTGTTTTGTATGGTTCGTGCTGTTGGTATATCCTGTGTGTGTTGTTTTTATGGTTCGTGCTGTTGGTATATCCTGTGTGTGTTGTTTATATGGTTCGTGCTGTTGGTATATCCTGTGTGTGTTGTTTTGTATGGTTCGTGCTGTTGGTATATCCTGTGTGTGTTGTTTTGTATTGTTCGTGCTGTTGGTATATCCTGTGTGCGTTGTTTTGTATGGTTCGTGCTGTTGGTATATCCTGTGTGTGTCTTGTTTTGTATAGTTCGTTCTGTTGGTATATCCTGTGTGTGTTGTTTTGTATTGTTCGTGCTGTTCATATATAATGTGTGTGTTGTTTGGTATGATTTGTACTGTTTGTATATCCTATGTGAGTTATTTAATGTTGTTCGTGCTGTTGGGAACATCTTGTGTGTGTTGTTTGGTATGGTTCGTGCTATATGAACATCTTGTGTGTGTTGTTTGGTATGGTTCGTGCTATTTGAACATTCTGTGTGTGTTGTTTGGTATGGTGTGTGCTATTTGAACATCCTGTGTGTGTTGTCTGCTATGGTTCGTGCTATTTGAACATTCTGTGTGGGTGTGTGTGTGTGATTTTTGGTATGATTCGTGCTATTTGAACATTTTGTGTGTGTTATTTGGTATGGTCCGTGTTTTTTAAACAAACACAAGATGTTCCCAACAGCACGAACAATACCAAATAACTCACACAGGATAAACCAACCGCACGAACCATACCAAACAACATTCACAGGATTTTCATAAAACATACTGTATTAAAGCATACTGCAACATAGCATAATGCATAAAGCTTACTGCATTAAAGCATACTGCACTATAGCATACTGCGATATTATATTTTGCATTATAACATACAGCATGACAGCATACAGCATGACAGCATACTGCAATATAGCATTCTGCACTGTTGTATGCTGCATGAAATCAAACTTACTTAACAGCGTACTGTAATATAGCATTCTGCACTATAATATACTGCACAAAAGCACAATGCATAATAGCACAATGGTTAAAGCACAATGCATAATAGCACAATGCATAACCGTACACTGCATAATAGAGAAATGCATAACCGTACACTGCATAATAGCACAATGCATACAAGCACAATGCATAATAGTACAATAGTACAATGCATTCAAGTACACTGCATAATACCACAATGCATAATGGCACAATGCATAATAGCACCCTGCATATTAGCACAATAGCAAAATGCATAATAGTACACTGCATAATAGCACAATGCATAATAGCACACTGCATAATAGTACAATGCATTCATGTACAGAACATAATAGCACAATGCATAATGGCACAATGCATAATAGTACAATGCATTCAAGTACAGTGCATTATAGCACAATGCATAATGGCACACTGCATAATAACACAATAGCATAATACATAATAGCACAATGTATGATAGCACAATGCATAATAGCACACATCATAATAGCACACTGCATAATAGCACTCTGCATAATAGCATACTGCATTATAATGCAATGCATAATAGCACACTGCATAATTGCAAATTGCATAAAAACACACTGCATAATAGCATACTGCATAATAACGCAATGCATAATAGCACACTGCATACTTGCAAATTGCAAAATAGCACACTGCATAATAGCAAAATGCATAAAGCACACTACATTATAGCACACTGCATAATAGCACACTGCTTAATAGCACAATGCATAATAGCACACTGGATAGTAGAAAATTGCATAATAGAACACTGCATAATAGCACACTGCATAATAGCACAATGCATAAAAGCAAACTGCATAAAGCACAATGCATAATAATACACTTTATGATAGCACACTGCATAATAGCACACTGCATACTAGCACAATGCATGAAGCATACTGCACTTTAGCAAATTGCAATTTAGCATACTGCGTAAAGCGTAAATAACATACTGCAATATGACACACTGCAGAAAGCATACTGCATAAAGCATACTGCATTATAACATACTGCAATATAGCACACTGCAGAAAGCACACTGCATAAAGTATACTGCATTATAACATACTACCATAAAGTATAATGCATGAAGCGTACTGCATAATAGGATACTGCAATATAGCATACTGCATAAAGCATACTGCATAATAGCACACTGCATAAAGCATACTGCATTAAGCATACTGCATTATAACATTCTGCAATAAAGCATACAGCATACAGCATTGTAGCATAATGCATAAAGCGTACAGCATTATAACATACTGTAATATAGCACACTGCATAAAGCATACTGCATAAAGCATACTGCATTTAGCATACTGCAATATAGAATAGTGCATAAAGCTTACTGCATAAAGCGTACTGCATTAAAGCATACTGCGATATTGTATACTGCATAATAGCATACAGCATGACAGCATACCGCAATATAGCATTATGCACTGTTGTATGCTGCATAAAATTAAACTTACTTAATAGAATACTGTAATATAGCATTCTGCACGATAATATACTGCATAAAAGTACACTAAATAATAGCATATACCTTACTGCATCATAGCATACAGCATATTAGCATAACGCAAAATTGACTGTTATCTATTTCAGACTACGATCCCTAATTATGATACCGGATGGTATGCATTTGGCAGTTTTTGTTACTACCTCAAAGTGACCGAATTTGACTGGGGTGATGCGAGTGAAAATTGTGTGAACATGGGTGGTCGCTTAGCAACAGTTCGCACCGGAACGATCGAAAGCTTCCTGGAGACACTGATTACCATATCGTTTCCGGGTAAAGACGCATGGGTTGCTGGACGCTACAACAGCACGCTTCAGCAGTGGACGTGGGAAAGCGGGGAATCATTTGATTATCAAAATTGGGCCATTTGCCAACCGAATGAAAATGCCGGGACCTGTGTGGTGAAGCGACCTGTGTGGTTCGATCAGGTCTGTGTTAGAAACACGCAGGTCTCCGTCTGCGAAAAGTGTAAACTTAAGTAGAAGAAAACATTTTCTCCCATCTTAGATAAGTACATCCAAAAGTAGGCCATGCTGGAAATTCTTATCGTGCCCACGGACAAAGATAAAACAAGTACCCGTATGGAACTCCTTTTTTATTGTCGTTACACAAATACCCCCCTTGTTGAAGACGGTCGTCTGTATCATAATGGAAACCTTGTCTTGTGGCAATAGTTAAAATGCTAATTAAATATTTCTCGATTCAAATGGCACCATAAAAAATCACTCTTCATTCAAGAAATAATGCTGTACTCTTCAGAACTATTTAAAGAACGATTTGACTATTTACATGATCGGAATCAATGCGCGCATTCAAGAAATAATGCTGCACTCCATGACAACCATCATATCACATATCTATGCGCAAATTATTTTCACTACGCACAAAAGAGTTCCGGCGAAAATATACATTGTAACTTTATTTTGTATAACTGAGGTGGGAGAAAAAGCATCTACCATAGCCGCTCGTGTAAGATAGGTTCATCCCAAACCTCGCACAGGGTGTTCTATGGAAACCCGGTAAACCTCGTTTCCGCAAAATACCCTTCGCTAGGGTTGGGATGAACCTTACACTCTCGGCCATGGAAGATACTTATGATCTTAAATGATGTTATTTCAATTGGTACATGTACGTGTGATAGTGTATGCATTGATATTTTTTTTAAACTTTAAATAACAAACTGTAACAAGTCAACGTATAAATATCACAGTTGAACTATGTTTTGGAATTGGCCTTTCTTCGTTCTTGTGAATACTATTGGACAAATGTTACCAACAACTGGAGATCACGTAACATTTACTTCTTTACCATTTAACGTGACACTCTTATTCAAAATCAATACATACACATGTATAACAAACATAATTTAAAGAAAAAAACGGGTTGTTTTTACTACGAACAAGTTTTAAAAATTTAGACATTTAAGGTCTTTTGTAGTTAAAACAAACCATGTTTCCTTTAAATTATTTTCACATGCAACTATTAGAAGAAACCTGTCATTCATTCATTGCAGTTTAGATTTTAATGGAATAACCATTGTTATAACCATTTACCATCATCATTTCAATTTTATATACATATAATTACTATCTACAACTATCAAAGTCGACTTATCCGACGTCGACACAGCGAGGTTCGACTGTATCTTAAAAACTTTATTTCTATTTTATAAGTATGCACAATGTTGCAAAAGATGAACTTTCTATATATTTTTATTACTATAATTGTATTGTAATTAATATTTATTTTCTTTTACCTTGATCACAGGAATGCCTGAAATTGTATACTAAGTATATTAGAATTGTATTTCGAGATGTTTTGTTGCAGAAGTTACATGAACATAGTATTATGTTGTGTTCTGATGTGTTACGTTCTGTTCTGATGTCGTGAATTATATATTGTGAAATATCTGCTCCCTTCGCATGTGTAAGCATGACTAGAATAAAAAAAGATACATTATAAATCGAATAACACATCATATATATTGGAGAAGACAAAATATACCGAAACAGATAATATTATCCTGATTAACTTGTGCCAAGTGAATGCGGTGGGTTTGTTTTCGCGCCGTAAATTGCGGGAAACGGGCCTTACCTAGATCGTCTCGGGGGTGCGGGGCATTTGGCGGGGGGGGGGGGGGGGGTACCGGCAGTTTGTCCGCGCAGAACGGGGATTTTACCCGCTTTTCCCCGGACCTGTGTGGGAGGGGTGTGGTTACAATTGACTAGTTTATAACATATAGAAATAAATTAATAAAGTGTATTATGCATAAGCTGTTTGTACTTTGTATTTTCGCTCTTTTAGTTGAAATGAACTCGATTCAACGCTAAAATAACTAGTTATACAGTCTAACCCCGTCTGCTCGAGCTCACTTAGCTCGAAATCCTCATCGGCTCTAAATGGATGTTAAGGACCGATTCTTTTATATTGATTGTAAGCATTCCAGCTCGGCTCGAATTTTCCGACGAGCGATGTATTTTCGCCTGTCCCTGGGAGGTCGAGCCAACGGCGTTAGATTGTATAATATTCGGTATTTTCTATTACATTTTCTTTCAAATGATAAAAGCAGCACAAAAGACACACATAGGAGGACACATCACTCAATTAAAGTACACAATCGCTGAGAACGGTCGTACTTTTTAGAACATTGTGTTTTTCGATGACAACGCTTAGGGTTAAATTTAAAAAAAAAAGGTTGTTTGTTTGCCGGTAAGTGCTTGAAATTCGCTGAACTGATACATGTGTTTACCATGGTTTATAATTCATTAATGCTTCTTATGATTTATCCTTTTTGCTATTTAAATCTGCACTCTCACAGATTGAACGTTTTGACATTTTTTTTTATATTTTGTCTTGGAACGAGCTATTTTTTGCGAAAATCCATGGAAACCAGTTTTACAAGACTGCTGACAAAAAATTAGATCGCAGATTTTTAATCTAAGTTCAAAAAATGATGTTTTATGCATTTTTCTTACACCGTTAGTAATGGTTTAAGTGATATTAATTTTCGAACGGAAATATAAATATCTTCGATCTGAGTTTTTGTCAGCAATCTCAAATTATTGGTTTGCAGATATTTACGCCAAAAAATGCTATTTCCAAGACAAAAAAAAAAGTTGTACAAATGGGTTATATGTGAGAGTGCAGCTTTCAATGATAGTATACTTGTGCGATTGTGTACATGTGTTTAACATTATTAACATGATTAATTATTCATTGATACTTTATACGACTTGCTATTTATGGTTTCGATGATATTTGAATTATAGTATGTATACATGTGTGAATTGTGTAAAGCTGTATGTCATTATGTTTTGTTTTAGAAGGCCATATTGAAAATATGATGCTTTGTAGTTGACACTGTAATTATGGCATAATGTATATTATATCTTTATTTGAGTCTCGTCAATATACGTACTAAAAGTTACATGCAACACATAAAACAAGTATATGGCAATTCTATACAGAATTACAAGAGACTATTTGACAAATACACAGAACATATGATAACAAAATAAAATACTGAATTGTTATAAAATATGTGACTGATACTGACTGATAAAAAACAACAACTGTACTTACAAATTATACATTAATATGCCACACAAACACTTTTCGTCCATCAATGAGCATAATATTTGCTTTAAACGCCCATAGAAAAAGTTAAACACCCGACTTAATACTAACGGAAGCTCCCAGAAACACTAAAATAAGCAGGTGAAATTGGATTTACAGACCATTATATAGGAGGTTCATCTAATAATAAGCCAATATCATTTGTGTGACCTATTAGAATATTACCATCACAAATTACAATAAGTAAACATCTACATACTTAAAAGTATATACATGAACGCAATGACTATTTACACAGATAAAACTGTCTTCTCTTTAAAATCAAATTACAGGTTTTGGCAGCAAGTCGTAGCAATGCAGAATTACAGAGTATAAATTTAAACTTTTCAGTATTACTCATAGTTAGAAATAAGTTATCAGTTTCAACGGCCATGGCAAACAATGTAACACGGTAATCATCATATGCTCTACAATACAGGATAACATGAGACTCATTTTCTACAGTATCACAAAAAGGGCATTTTCTAGCTTCAACAGGTATGTTTTCACACCTGCCAGTTTCAATCCGTAGAGGAGCTACACCACATCTAAATTTTAATATGTAACTTTTTTGAAATAAGATGTTATTATTATATCGAAAAATAAGCGCACACATCAGAACGATAGCGCCCTGATTCACTTGTTTTGTAAGCCAAGCCATGTCACCAACTTGCGTAGGCGTAGGATGATGTAGGAATACAATGTGCACTACATGTCCATTCTTGTGTGATAAGTGATGATGCCCGAGTGATGATGCGGATGACATTTCTTTGAACTTTCCTTTGATAAGAATGTATTGTCTGGATATTGGTAATTTCACTAGGAATGTAAAGACTTTATATGTGTTGTCATTCGCCGCTACATATTTCTTGACAGCATTCAATTAAAAAACCATGAAATTTATGACATACTGAATATTTTATAACTAGTTATTGTTAACTATATGATTTAAATCATTTGTGTTTAAAAAAGCCAATAGCTTAAATTACATTCAACTAAAAAAAGCGGGTATCCTAACATCCCCAAAGGAATAAACGTTATTCAACTTAACCATTACCTTTAAAAGTATTCAAATAAAATAGCAATAAAACTATCAGTGTGTCATAACTTTCCCATGGAATGAACGTTACTCAATGTGCTAAATGAATCGTGGGTGTTATGTATTAATTATGAATAAAAGCATTGTAACGGTGCGCTGTAGGCGACGGATGATAATATAACATTCCGTTATAGACGGAAGTACGTTCATAGTACGTATGTTGACTTTGTTGGTAGTATGCAAATTAGCAAAGCCCGGGCTCTGTGTGAATTGAGAATTTAATGTATATAATTCAAGTTATTCCTTTAAGGATAACTTTCGTTATTGGTATCTTTGTAATGCATTTAATTAATGGTGCTCTATAACCATATTGCGAGCAATTGCATGACGTAACATATTATACTGATCTGATTGGCCGCAGTGCGCGCCCTCTACAAAGCACATGGTTATACAGGCCTCTTTGCTCCGACCATCGTATGAGAAAGGTCAGCCTTTTGCAGCTCTATTATTTTTTGGTTTATTTTTCCCACCCTCCCAAAACCCCAAACTTCGTCTACATACAGGCATATATACTTAATGAATGATACTGGTTTCGATACATGTGTTCTGCTTGCTTTTTATATATATTTTCAGTGAATCCGGAGATTGACTCGAGGTTACGATCCAATCGTTCTGCACATCTCGCTAACCATTAGGCTTTCCACCTCACGCCGAAGTCCAGCTGATGATTTCAATACTAGATGTGCTGCAAACATATTGTGTTAATTTGTTTTTTTTAACATTCCATTATTTCGATGTTGGTTTGTGTTGTGTTTTTTTTTCACTGGTAAGGCTCTGACGATTAAATAGCAATCATACATAGCAGCTAAGTATTCAGAGGGAGTAGTATACCGCTTTCTCAGCATATTCGTTGCTCGGCGATTGGCAACTCTCAAATAACATTTAATGGACAATTTGTGGTATTTATATAGATTGGTCGGATCTGATCATAGATATACCGTGACAGAACCGTTGATATTTTACCGACATTTCGTCCGAGCCTTGCCCATCATTTCCCAAACATAAGATAAAGATAATAAAAATGAAATAAATATTGAAAGGGCTATGCTTTTCTTGAATGTAATGATGGGTAATAGAATATCCACTACGTGCTCCCCCTTGTTGCTGCTCTGCTTCTGATCTTAAGTATACCAATAAAGACCTATACCACTCCCATACGGGTGGGGCTTGAACACAAAACATCTTGGTTGAGAGGCGGATACCTATATCACTCCCATACGGGTGGGGATTGAACAAAAATCCTCTTGGTTGAAAGGCGGATACCTATATCACTACCATACGGGTGGGGCTTGAACACAAAACCTCTTGGTTAAGAGGCGGATACCTATATCACCCCCATACTGGTTGGGCTTGAACACAAAACCTCTTGGTTGAGAGGCGGATACCTATATCACTCTCACACTGGTGGGGCTTGAACACAAAACCTCTTTTTTGAGAGGCGGATACCTATATCACTCTCACACTGGTGGGGCTTGAACACAAAACATCTTGGTTGAGAGGCGGATACCTATATCACTCCCATACGGGTGGGGCTTGAACACAAAACCTCTTGGTTAAGAGGCGGATACCTATATCACTACCATACGGGTGGGGCTTGAACACAAAACCTCTTGGTTAAGAGGCGGATACCTATATCACTCCCATACTGGTGGGGCTTGAACACAAAACCTCTTGGTTGAGAGGCGGATACCTATATCACTCTCACACTGGTGGGGCTTGAACACAATACCTCTTTGTTGAGAGGCGGATACCTATATCACTCTCACACTGGTGGGGCTTGAACACAAAACCTCTTGGTTGAGAGGCGGATACCTATATCACTCTCACACTGGTGGGGCTTGAACACAAAACCTCTTGGTTGAGAGGCGGATACCTATATCACTCCCATATGGGTGGGGCTTGAACACAAAACATCTTGGTTGAGAGGCGGATACCTATATCACTCCCATACTGGTTGGGCTTGAACACAATACCTCTTGGTTAAGAGGTGGATACCTATATCAATCTCAAACTGGTTGGGCTTGAACACAAAACCTTTTTGTTGAGAGGCCGATACCTATATCACTCCCATACGGGTGGGGCTTGAACACAAAACCTCTTCGTTGAGAGGCGGATACCTATATCACTCCCATACGGGTAGGGCTTGAACACAAAACCTCTTGGTTGAGAGGCGGATAACTATATCACTCCCATATTTGTGGTGCTTGGACACAAAACCTCTTGTTTGAGAGGCGGATACCTATATCACTCTCACACTGGTGGGGCTTGAACACAAAACCTCTTGGTTGAGAGGCGGATACCATACCACTCCCATACGGGTGGGGCTTGAACACAAAACCTCTTTGTTGAAAGGCGGATACCTATACCACCCCGATACGGGTGGGGCTTGAACACAAATCCTATTGGTTGAGAGGCGGATACCTATATCACTCTCAAACTTGTGGGTCTTAAACACAAAACCTCTTGGTTGAGAGGCGGATACCTATATCACTCCCATACTGGTGGTGCTTGAACACAAAACCTCTTTGTTAAGAGGCGGATACCTATATCACTCCCATACGGGTGGAGCTTGAACCCACAATCTCTTGGTTAAGAGGCCGATACCTATATCACTCTCAAACTGGTGGGGCTTGAACACACAACCTCTTTGTTGAGAGGCGGATACCTATATCAATCTCAAACTTGTGAGGCTTGAACACACAACCTCTTGGTTGAGAGGCGGATACCTTTATCACTCTCAAACTGGTGGGGCTTGAACACAAAACCTCTTTGTTGAGAGGCGGATACCTATACCACTCCCACACTGGTGGGGCTTGAACACAAAACCTCTTGATTGAGAGGTGGATACCTATATCACTCTCACAATGGTGGGGCTTGAACACAAAACCTCTTGGTTGAGAGGCGGATACCTATACCACTCTCTAACTGGTGGGGCTTGAACACAAAACCTCTTTGTTGAGAGACGGATACCTATACCACTCTCAAACTGGTGGGGCTTGAACATAAAACCTCTCGGTTGAGAGGCGGATACCTATATCACTCCCATACTGGTGAGGCTTGAACACAAAACCTCTTTGTTGAGAGGCGGATACCTATATCACTCTCAAACTGATGGGGCTTGAATACAAAACCTCTTGGTTGAGAGGCGGATACCTATATCACTCTCAAACTGGTGGGGCTTGAACACACAACCTCTTTGTTGAGAGGCGGATACCAATATCACTCACCTAGGTAATAGACACACACCTACACCACTAGTCCACTCCCACACTGGTGGTCATCTTGCCTACTACCTCTTGGGTAATAGACAGACACCTACACCACTAGACTACTCCCACACTGGTGGTCATCTTACCTACTTCCTCTTGGGTAATAGGCAGACACCTACACCACTAGACTACTCCCACACTGGTGGTCATCTTACCTACTTCCTCTTGGGTAATAGGCAGACACCTACACCAGTAGACTACTCCCACACTGGTGGTCATCTTACCTACTTCCTCTTGGGTAATAGGCAGACACCTAAACCACTAGACTACTCCCGCACTGGTGGTCATCTTACCTACTAACTCTTGGGTAATAGGCAGACACCTACACCACTAGACTACTCCCACACTGGTGGTCATCTTACCTACTAACTCTTGGGTAATAGGCAGACACCTACACCACTAGACTACTCCCACACTGGTGGGTATCTTACCTACTAACTCTTGGGTAATAGACAGACACTTACACCACTAGACTACTCCCACACTAGTGGGTATCTTACCTACTACCTCTTGGGTAATAGACAGACACTTACACCACTAGACTACTCCCACACTGGTGGTCATCTTACCTACTACCTCTTGGGTAATAGACAGACACCTACACCACTAGGCTACTCCCACACTAGTGGGTATCTTACCTACTACCTCTTGGGTAATAGACAGACACTTACACCACTAGACTACTCCCACACTGGTGGTCATCTTACCTACTTCCTCTTGGGTAATAGACAGACACCTACACCACTAGGCTACTCCCACACTAGTGGGTATCTTACCTACTAACTCTTGGGTAATAGGCAGACACCTACACCACTAGACTACTCCCACACTGGTGGTCATCTTACCTACTACCTCTTGGGTAATAGGCAGACACCTACACCACTAGACTACTCCCACACTGGTGGTCATCTTACCTACGACCTCTTGGGTAATAGGCAGACACCTACACCACTAGACTACTCCCACACTGGTGGTCATCTTACCTACTAACTCTTGGGTAATAGGCAGACACCTACACCACTAGACTACTCCCACACTAGTGGGTATCTTACCTACTACCTCTTGGGTAATAGGCAGACACCTACACCACTAGACTACTCCCACACTAGTGGGTATCTTACCTACTACCTCTTGGGTAATAGACAGACACTTACACCACTAGACTACTCCCACACTAGTGGTCATCTTACCTACTACCTCTTGGGTAATAGACAGACACCTACACCACTAGGCTACTCCCACACTATTGGGTATCTTACCTACTACCTCTTGGGTAATAGACAGACACCTACACCACTAGACTACTCCCACACTGGTGGGTATCTAACTCTCGCGCAACATCGTGCCAGCGAGAGGGATTAATATAATGTTTTAATAACTTGTTTCACTATCGTTGTAAAAAAAATAAGTTTAAACAAAGATATATTCATAAAACAAACAAAACATAAACCTTACGGAAACTTAGCGTGTTCATCATGAAGTGTTTACCTATATACCTGGCATTTTACCCACGGAGGTTTTGTTGGAAAATAATTACACCAAGTCTGCTGCTAATGAATGAGAAAAATCTGCTCACGAGAACTTCAAGGTCTCCGTTCTTACAATTAATGTTCGCAGTCTGAAATAAGGAGTACGTAAATAAGGAGTATATTTCAGAGATTTGTAATAAAGTACAAGAGGTATGTTTATCTTATATTTGTTAACCAATGAATACTATTATTTCGGAATAATTGAAAACTGATATTAAATATGTTATACTCTTTATATCATAAGACAAACATATAGAATATTCTGTCGGAAAATAGCTCGTTGAGCTAGTGTTTCTTGTTAAATAAAGAGTCTTGTATCTTGTATACTAATGATTAAAAAACAGCACCATGAATTAAGTCTAAAATTAAAACTAAACCTAATGATATCTTGAGATATCTAAGATGCACTCTTACTCTCAAATGAGTTTTACCACAATTTATTGTTTTATATACCAAAAAGATAAATAAATGTCGAAAACAACGATTCTTATAAAAGATACAGAGTTGAATGAAAGGTGCAGCAAATGCGGGTTTTCTACCTTAAGTATATCACAGAAAATATTTAAGCATTCACCAATCATTAAATGTTTGCGTTTTCAGTTATTAAATACACGGTTACAATCTTGTTATCAGTAATAAATAGTTTCAATAAAATGCATTATTTAGTAAGTAGTTAAAGGTTTATCACTCAAAATGTATGTATGTTATATATGTGTATGCATTGATTTTAATAAGAGTGTCACTTTAAGATGCGATATGGATAAGACCACATTTATAGGCTACAGCTTTGGTAAATATGATATAAATTTACAGATAACAGTAAACGACCGGACGGACTGACGGAGAATCACCGAAAGCGGAAGTGACAATGAGCGGCGAAGGGGAACTAAGCTTTTGGCTCAAGCGGCAGTTATCTGCCTTTGAGGAGAAGTTTGTTGCGGCGGACACTGACAAAAGTGGTTTCCTGTCGCTCCCGGAAGTGGCGGCAGTCCTCCGGAACGCTGGCTTCAAGGGAACTGATGAAGATATCCAGGTTTGTACTACGATATCGGCCAGAAATGGTTTGTGCTATCGGTGGCATTTTGGTCAGAAATTACTTTCCCTTGCTTTAAGTTAATTTACAAGTTACAATTTTGTGTTTTGTCTTTGTGAAATATATAATGATCTGGTATGTAGCTGCTAATTAAGACTGGAATGTGGATTTGTGTCTGCTTGTCAATGTTGTATGGGGCATAATTACATGACTTGAAAGGTTATAACATAAAGATAACACACACGCACAAGCACACGCACACGCACGCACACACACACACACACACGCACACGCACACGCACACACACACACACACGCGCGCGCGCGCACACACTATTAAGACTTGACTTAAAAGTACACAGGATCAGGAGCTTCAAGTAAGTGCCTGTGTTAGCGGTACTTATTCTAAGCTGCTTCTTGTGATAATTTTGTTATTAGCGGTCGTAAATGTGCACGTAGCATTTGGTCCTTTCCAAGAACGAATCTGTATAAGATATACTCAACAAATTAATTCAGGGTTACATTTTTGTTAAAAAAATTGTGATTACATTAAAGTGACACTCTTATTCAAAATCGATGCATACACATGTATAAGATACATCAATTTTGACTGATAAACCTTTAACTACTTACTAAATAATGAATTTATGAAACATATGAATTACTCATAACAAGATTAAACCGTGTATTTAATAGCAGAAAGTCCAAAAATATTAAATGATTGGACAATGCTAAAATATTTACCGTGTTTTACTCATAAGGTAGAATTACCGTATTTTATGCGTATTTCTTTCAAATTCAACTCAGTATCCTTCATAAGAACCATTGTTTTTGACATTTATTAATATTTTTGGAATATTAAAACAATATCATTAATTGTGGTAAATCTTGTTTGGGAGTAAGAGTGCAACTTAAAAGGTTTTAGAATAGATCTTCAGTAGACAATACAATTGTTTTAAGACATATTTACGAGTATAATGTGCCTGCTTACTCTATTGCAGTGAAGTCAGTATTTTTGTATAAATAATTTAACAATAGGTGGCCCTTAATTAGTTTTGTTGAGTGTAATGATTAAAGAGACTCGCTCATGTTTTGTAAAATGCACTTTCTTTACGAAATACGGCAAAGGCAAAGCATTAGAAGGGTTATGACTAAGTTACTGACGGCTTGAAATCTTCAGCAAATGTTACATTGTGCTCAAATATCGTCTTTGAAGACCTCAATTTTCAATCGCGTTATTAATGGCAGTTTGGCGATTTCATTGTTGCTTGATTGGTTGAATGATATTATCAAGTGATGTTATCAATGTATTTTTAAAATGTTTAAAAAATATATCTATTGTTTTATTAGTCATTAGATGCATTAACCGGAAAACTTATATTTTGTCCACAAACATGACCCAAGTCCCTTTAAAGCTGCACTCTCACAGATTTACCGTTTTTACAACTTTTTATTTTTTTGTCTTGCAATGAGCACAATTTTGCGTATCTATCTACAATCAGTGATAAAAGACTGCTGACCAAAGATCAGATCGCAGATTTTCATAAGTCCGTTCGAAAATTAATGTTCTATGGCTAAAAGCGTTCCTAACGGTTTGAGGAAAATGCAGTAAACATCAATTTTTGAACTTTAATATTTAAATCTGCGATCTTGTTATTTTTTGTCAGCAGTCTTATATGACTGGTTTACATTCATTTTCGCATAAATTGGCTCGTTCCAAGACAAAACATGAAACACTTGTCAAAACGTTCAATATGTGAGGGTGCAGCTTTAAATAGCTATATCGCATACATCAAATGTATATGAAATTTCTTTCCACCTGTGTACAAATTTCTCTTTCACTAGCATTTGTCTCGAGTTAGCGTGTAATCATGGATATGACTCATTTCAATCCAGGTAAACCTCTTCACTGCACTTTATTTCTTGGCAACAGTGCAAGATCTTATGTCAGAAATAGCATTCAAACTTCAATCAAATGTATCAGACAAAGTATGGAATGTTTTTAAAAAATACATACATGATTGTTTTCATGCACAGTTGTGTGTTTTGCTTCGTGGGGAATTATTTTATTGTCCTGAAAATAAAAAAAAAACATATTTCGTCACCTTCTTCTAAAATGTATTCAAATGTTCAACAAGTTAAAGCCTATTATTCTCTGCTATTCTTATAAATTCATACTGTATACTTCCAGGCGATATTCAAATTTGCAGACAAGAACAAGGACGCCAAAATATCACGTGCCGAGTATCTGCAAGCATTGAAGAAGGCACCAAAGATAAACTTGAAGTAAATATCCTCTATGTTTTATTTTACGGAGAAAAATTACGGAGTAAGACAAAAAGACGTAAAATAACCATATATGTAGCAATAGTTTCATTTCAATATCAGGCTTTTAAATATTTAATGTTTTCTATGGAATGCTATTCTAAGTAGATGTAAGAGTTCAAATTTGGCGATCTACTGACAGTGCAGGCGTACCTCAGGCCGAGGTAGCCCGTTCATTTTTTCTGTAAATCGTCAAAATTGTACGCTTACTTATAAATTGATGTTTGTTGGTATATTCGACAGAATCCCTCTACGTAAACTAGATGGACAGAACATTTGAAAACTCCTCGATTATTATTGGCTCATCGAAAATGCAAACAACAAGTATATGCTACAGTTGACAACATGCACTAGTTTAACAAGTACGCTTCTGTGGAATGATATACTTTATGGAACTATTTTGGTTCATTCGAAAAATGAATGAACAGTACTGAGCATGGGCTCATGGATTAGCTCCCTTTGCAACGCTCGTCGCAAAATGAAATAATTTTTTTTTAATTTTGTTTCAACCTAAGATAAAATCTACTAGATTTATTAAAAAACAACACATAATAAAATACAACAAATACTCTTGACCACAGAACACTTTAAATGTATAAAAGGTAAGGCTTTTGTTTCTTGTTCGGTCATTAGGGAGATCGTTTTGCGGCGCGCTTTCCGGCGCTACGACGCGGACGGGAGTGGTTTCTTGACACGTGACGAGGTGGTGGCTATCACGGCCTCTGAGGAGGCGGGTCTCAACCTTCCTGCAGAAAATGTGGCTGAGATGTTACTCGCGCTCGTTACAGACACGGACAAGAAGGTTTAAAACACCTGTTTCTATTCATATATGTCGACAGTTCATGCAAGTTCATTATCTCAGGGTTTTTTTCGAACAATTTGTAATAGCAATATATTTATCCCCCCGACTGACGGGGTAACGCATAAAAGCTGTGGGAGAAACCGGAATACCCAGAGGAAACCCATTTGTCCGGCATGGTGTCCACAACTCCGTGGTGAAAAAAAGACGGAGAATCCCACATCGCTGGCTTCGAGACAATAAACCAAACTCATATCTATATTAATGACTAGAATGTTTCAGCATAACTAGAAATTGTTAGAAACAGCATCTTAAATCATTATTAGTCACACTATTTATCCCCATTTCCGTGTTTCCGTGCCTGCAGATCAGCTACGAGGAGTTCCTGTCCCACTTCCGGTATCAGCAGACAGCCACGTTGCTGCGGGAGCTTTTCACGCGCATAGACAAGGACGGAAGCGGCCGGCTCACAAAACAGGAAATAGTCAACGCAATTAAGGTAGGTTGCACGTTGTTTCGTAACGACAAAACAGACAAAGATTATTAAATAGTTGTTGCCCTGTTGTTGTTATAAAAAACGTGTCTATTAAAGGGCTTTTTCAAATCTTTGCTTGCATTTGCCTGAAAATCTGCAAAAAATGTCTGTAAACATGTGTCTGACTCTTTACATGATGTCTGCAACACCATTGACTATTAAAGCAATCATGAAAATGTATCTTAGATCACAATTTTGTGTATGGAATAAACATTCACCATTCCTGCATATAACTGCTCCATTCAACTTGTTGAGTTCACCCCTTCTGGCTCCAGGCTGACGAAGAGTTAGCGTTCCAGGCCGCGAACTTGTCCCAGTTGCTGATCAGCTTCACTCGGGAAAACACGGATAATATCGACTACCAGCAGTTTGCACGCATTGTCGCTGCGCAGGCGAAGAAGTAGTGCGAGGAGGAAGACCATAAATGAAGTTCTTTTTTGAAGAACTGTTTGAATGTTAAGATCGCGGCGCAGACAAATCAAATAAGAATTTATGAATGTGTCTGTTGAGCAGGACATTCGTACCAGAAAGGTTGTGATGTATTTAACACATTGATACGATCATGCTGTGTAGCAATTGAAAACAGTCGCTTGTAACAATGTTAGAAAAATACTATTTAACCTAACTATTTAACGTTTAGATGTTGTAAACGAAATCTTCTTTATTCTATCTTCACAAATGTAGTGATACTATAATAAGGCTGTTTTGTACTATAATAAGATAAAAAAAAATATAATCAAATAATTACTGTTGCTTTTTTTAACAAAATGATCACACGTGTTCAAATATTTCCGGTGCATGCAATATGTTGTGTGTTTTTCTCTGAAATATATTCTTAAAAGACTTGCCTTTCATATATTTAATCGTTATAAGTTTAGCATTTAAATGTATTTTGTTTATTTACTAATAAAGCAATTGATATCTTATCAGAGTTACCGGCGTGATGTTACCGTTGTTGTTTGAGTTTTGATCCCCTTTTCTATAATGGCATTAACCCATGGATGATTACGGTCAACCAAATTACTATTTAAAGCAACCTAATAACTGCATGACGTCATCAGTAGTCACGCGAGTGTGTACATGTCATTTCACGGTTGAATTTTGAAAAGACCGTTTATTAATAGTTGGTGTCAATGTTGCTTTCATTGGAGTAAATTCGCTATGTAGCTGGTGAATGACAGCATGGATTTAGGTCATTTTGATGGATGTGCACATGGATACTACCTCCGTGAATTGGAGCACCGTAAATGTATTATCCACTCGAACAAGTGAGATTTGATGTGGAATCACTGACTGTGTGATTAAGCATTTTGCATGAAGAAGACAGTGTATTTTCACTGGACTACAGGATGTTGGATATTTCCTTGTGTTCATTTGGATTAATATGGTCAATGGGAGCATAGTTCACATTCAATATCTGAACGAGGTATATTCTGAAGCTGTTATTATGAGTCGTTTGTATGGATTTAACCCAGCCTTCTTCTCCATTCGTTTTATCGTGGAGTTGGTGGGCACAGGCGGTTATAACATTTTCTTCTATTGTCACTTTGTCGTAGCTAATCATTCGGGCGACGCTATGTCATGCTTACCTTTTTGACAGCGCGTATGAATACATTTTGCCGTGATGCGTTAACCTATTTTGCGTAGTAATTACGATAGTAATAAACGAACAATATTGCATGAGGTAATATCACTTCTACATCGCAAATTACGTTATAGAATTTAGTTCAACATTACAAACTGAAATGTTATGAGGTATTTCACTATTTGTAACATTGAATTCATATATTGAAAACTGAAACACGTGCAAAAATATGGTTTAATAAATACAACATTTTTAGAATATTCATAATAGAAATACATAATACTGATTGACATCATTCACTTTATTCAACTATCACTATGCCACGCTCGTGGAATTCTGTAGAGTTCCGGTGCAGACATGTAAGAGGGGCGGTGTGAGAACTCGCTCTCCATTTGAAGGGCAGAATGGTATGGTTTGCGGCGGAAGTCCATTATGTCATCGTCCGCCTGCAAGTAACCGCCGACGCGCGTGTCGAACATGTACGGCGTGTACGGACGACCGGAGTGCGCAAACGGAAGAACGGAGAACGGCTCCATGGCGGTGGAACTGTGAAAGCGAGGGGCGATGGCCGGTGGCCCGGCGTAGGGGACGTATATTTCCTTGGACATGTTACTGGCACCTGAGGACCCGCTGTCTGTGTAACGGTTTTCGTAGCGCTGGAATTTATAAAAATAATAATAATAATAATAATAATAATAATAATAATAATAATAATAATAATAATTTTGATAATAATAATTAAAAGATGACAATTATTTCCCGCGCAGAAGTTCTTCCCATTTATGTCGTTTGTGAAAATATCAAGATATGTTAAAATTAACTGTGTGTACTCTTATTTAACGACGCAAATGGACTAAACATGGGCATCGATCCCCAGTGTCAACTTTGTTAAAATATTTGAGAATAGTACATATGGAGTATGTAACCCTGAACCTTAACCTATGCCAGTATCACTAGAACACGGGACCCCTGTTTAAATCCCCTTCCGGAATATGGTAAATTTGTGATTGTTTAGGCGGGTGATCGAACCTGCTACCGCTAGGTTAACAGGAGCAAGTAATTTATCAGACTGCCCGCACTTTTGAGGTAGTCGAGCAGTTCAAAGTGGATTGCAGAAACTCGAAAGGGTACACTTTACCCTAATTATTGAACGAGGTACGCAGGGTGAGGAATCACGTGACTTAAAGGGGTTCTCACATGGGCCTCCACGGTTCACAACCAATGTAAACAAAGAAGTATGTGACGTTAATTTCTACATAACGTTTTTATACCCAATGAAAATCAGAGCCGAAAGTTGGAAAGTGTAATGTTTGGTTAACAGTCTTGAAAGTGTCTTACAACTAGACCACTACACTACTAGATTCGCCACGCAACTAGCTCTTGGGGTGTGTAAGCCTATTTATACTTACACTCGGGCAAGGCCCATTCGGCGAGTGTTCCGATAAGATTGTTAGTCATTTTAGGTTTTTGGAGCATAGTGCACAGACAGAATGTAACCCTGGTAAGAGCTACCCTGGTTCTTTAATGTGCACCAGTGTATAGCACAGTCACACGAGACTCCCATTTAACATCCGTCCCGGAAGGCGATTAGTAATTTTAGTGTTGCGGCGGGGAATCGCACCTGCGACCCCTGGATTGACAGTTAAATGTGTTACCACTAGACAACGGACACTCCACAACAACCTGTACCTTATGTGATCTCCTTTTATGGTGATGTCGCTTGTAGTGTTTCCTGCGGATCCTGGAAGCGAGCCAGGTAACCATGACAACAAGCGCGATCAACACGATCAGCCCGGACACGATACTCGATATGATGTAAGCCAACTCTGAAAGTAAATGTATTAAACATTGAACTTACAGTATTTCAAGTGCTTTTATAAGCACTGATTTGTTCATTCATAAATTCTTAACTCGGCTATATGGGCACAAAATCAATACAATCGAACCCTGTTGGCTCGAACTCGCTTGGCTCGAAATCTTCGTTGGTTCGAACTAGATATAAAGGACCGATTTCTTCTGTAAGTAAACAATCCCGCTTTGCTCGAATTTTCCGAGTCTCGAGGTATTTTCGCGAGTCCCGGTGAGTTCGAGCCAAAGGAGTTCGACTGTATATTGTAATTTATTGGCAAACTAATAGCACGCAAAAGAATTTATGGTCACTCTTATTTAGTAAAACATATTAAACTCGAGTTCGAAGAAAACTGATTGTTTATAAAATTGAAGTCCTTGCGGTATTTTGAGTGTATTATACTCGCACTCTGGCTAGGCCCACTCAGCGAGTGCCTCGTTAGTCATATTTGCTTTTTTGGAGCAAAGTGCACTGACAGAATGTCACCCTGGTCAGAGCTACCCTGGATCTTTAACTTGCACCAGAGTATTGCATTGCCACACGGGAAAATAACGCCCCTCGGTATGATCCGCGTGCTCATGAAAGACAATTCATACTGATAGTTGGTACACTTTTAGACCGAGTTGTTTCCCTTACATCAAAAGTGCATTGTTTCAGCAGAAAGTCAAAGGGGCGAATGTATTTGAGTACAAGGGCGAAGGGGCGAATACGCGCTGGTGAAGACGCGAAAGTCCGAAAAGCTAATTCGCCTTTGTCTGTCCACTCCATCGCCACGAAAGCCCAAACAGTACACCGTATGCTTCAGTTCAATGTTGTTCAAAAAGACATCATATGGAACTGTCGCTGTGAAAGTTAGATAACTGACTATGGATTAAAGTAATAGTTTATGACATATGGAGTTCATCATACCTTCGTCAGTCAAGCGTCCAGCTGACTGAGTCCCGTTATCTGCATTTTCCTCTATTTCAGTTGTACTCAACGACATCGTGGTCGTAATATTACCAGTGGATACGACTGTCGGTGTAATTGTGGCGCCCTCTGTCGTAGGTGTTCCCGATACTTGTGCCTCTGTGGTCGCTGTCTTTGTCGTGCCCTGTACCGTTGTCGTGATTGGTGTGGTAAACGGTTGTGTGGTCGTAGTAGTTAGTTGTTGAGTAGTTATCGGTTGTGTGGTCGTAGTAGTTAGTTGTTGAGTGGTTATCGGTTGTGTGGTCGTGGTTTTTTGTTCAGTGGTTATCGGTTGTGTGGTCGTGGTTTGTTGTTGAGTGGTTATCGGTTGTGTGGTCGCGGTTTGTTGTTGAGTGGTTATCGGCTGTGTGGTCGTGGTTTGTTGTTGAGTGGTTATCGGCTGTGTGGTCGTGGTTTGTTGTTGAGTGGTTATCGGCTGTGTGGTCGTGGTTTTTTGTTGAGTGGTTATCGGCTGTGTGGTCGTGGTTTTTTGTTGAGTGGTTATCAGCTGTGTGGTCGTGGTTTGTTGTTGAGTGGTTATCGGCTGTGTGGTCGTGGTTTGTTGTTGAGTGGTTATCGGCTGTGTGGTCGTGGTTTGTTGTTGAGTGGTTATCGGTTGTGTGGTCGTGGTTTGTTGTTGAGTGGTTATCGGCTGTGTGGTCGTAATTTGTTGTTGAGTGGTTATCGGTTGTGTGTTCGTAGTCTGTTGTTGAGTGGTTATCGGCTGTGTGGTCGTAATTTGTTGTTGAGTGGTTATCGGTTGTGTGTTCGTAGTCTGTTGTTGAGTTGTTGTCGGCTGTGTGGTCGTGGTTTGTTTTTGAGTGGTAATAGGTTGTGTAGTTGTGGTTTGTTGTGGCGTGGTCGTTATTTCAGCGGTCGTCGTTTGCTGTTTAATTGTAGTAGTGATAATTGGTTGTTGAGTAGTAGTTTGTTGTGGAATGGTGATAGATTGTTGTGTAGTAGTTGGCTGTTGAATAGTAGTTGGTAGTAGAGTGGTGGTTGCCTGTTGTGTAGTCGATTGTTTTTGAATAGTCGTTTGAGCAGTTGTTGACGGTATTGTCGGGATAGTGGCCGGCTGAGTAGTTGCCGCCTGAAACAGAGTTGTAGTCGTTGGTTGAGTGTTTATTTGAGTTTGTGTTTGGGTAGTCGTTAGTGCTCCAGTCGTCGTTGGTGACTGGGTTGTTGCAACTGCTTGAGTAATTGTTATTGCTTGGTTAGTCGTTGGTGCTTGAAAAGTGGTCGTTGGAGCTTGAGTTATTGTTACTGCTTGATTAGTCGTAGGTATTTGAGGAGTCGTAAGTGCTTGAGTAATAGTAACTGCTTGGTAAGGCGTTGGTGTTTGTACTGTGAAGGACTGAGTATTTATTTGTTGTAATCGACTAGGTTCTGTTGGTGTGGTTGCTGTTGTTGTGGATAAAGCTGGTGACGAGAAAGCGGAAGTACTTACTGTGACGACAGTAGCTACAGTTGGGACCTTTAAAGAAATACAAAAGTTATGTTTACTAACATTGACAATAATTATATGAGTTGTTCGAGGTAAAAATCCTAACTTCACATTTAAGATTGACATGTTTTAAAAGCATTAATCCTTCTATCGTTAGTTTGAACATAAAGGGTGAATACCTGAAATAATTTTAGATTTAAGGAATAGTAATAAAAGTAGAAGTTGTAGTAGTAGCAGCAGCCGATGGAGCATTATCAGTAGCAGAAGCATTAGCAATAGCAGTAGTAGCAGCAGCCGATGGAGCATTATCAGTAGCAGAAGCATTAGCAATAGCAGTAGTAGCAGCAGACGATGGAGCACTATCAGTAGCAGAAGCATTAGCAATAGCAGTAGTAGCAGCAGCCGATGGAGCATTATCAGTAGCAGAAGCATTAGCAATAGCAGAAGTAGCAGCAGCCGATGGAGCATTATCAGTAGCAGAAGCATTAGCAATAGCAGTAGTAGCAGCAGCCGATGGAGCATTATCAGTAGCAGAAGCATTAGCAATAGCAGAAGTAGCAGCAGCCGATGGAGCATTATCAGTAGCAGAAGCATTAGCAATAGCAGTAGTAGCAGCAGCTGATGGAGCATTATCAGTAGCAGAAGCATTAGCAATAGCAGTAGTAGCAGCAGCCGATGGAGCATTATCAGTAGCAGAAGCATTAGCAATAGCAGAAGTAGCAGCAGCCGATGGAGCATTATCAGTAGCAGAAGCATTAGCAATAGCAGTAGTAGCAGCAGCCGATGGAGCATTATCAGTAGCAGAAGCATTAGCAATAGCAGTAGTAGCAGCACCTGATGGAGCATTATCAGTAGCAGAAGCATTAGCAATAGCAGAAGTAGCAGCAGCCGATGGAGCATTATCAGTAGCAGAAGCATTAGCAATAGCAGTAGTAGCAGCAGCCGATGGAGCATTATCAGTAGCAGAAGCATAAGCAATAGCAGAAGTAGCAGCAGCCGATGGAGCATTATCAGTAGCTGAAGCAATAGCAGTAGTAGCAGCAGCTGATGGAGCATTATCAGTAGCAGAAGCATTAGCAATAGCAGTAGTAGCAGCAGCCGATGGAGCATTATCAGTAGCTGAAGCATTAGCAATAGCAGTAGTAGCAGCAGCCGATGGAGCATTATCAGTAGCTGAAGCATTAGCAATAGCAGTAGTAGCAGCAGCTGATGGAGCATTATCAGTAGCAGAAGCATTAGCAATAGCAGAAGTAGCAGCAGCCGATGGAGCATTATCAGTAGCAGAAGCATTAGCAATAGCAGTAGTAGCAGCAGCCGATGGAGCATTATCAGTAGCTGAAGCAATAGCAGTAGTAGCAGCAGCTGATGGAGCATTATCAGTAGCTGAAGCATTAGCAATAGCAGTAGTAGCAGCAGCCGATGGAGCATTATCAGTAGCTGAAGCATTAGCAATAGCAGTAGTAGCAGCAGCCGATGGAGCATTATCAGTAGCAGAAGCATTAGCAATAGCAGAAGTAGCAGCAGCCGATGGAGCATTATCAGTAGCAGAAGCATTAGCAATAGCAGTAGTAGCAGCAGCCGATGGAGCATTATCAGTAGCAGAAGCATTAGCAATAGCAGTAGTAGCAGCAGATGATGGAGCATTATCAGTAGCTGAAGCATTAGCAATAGCAGTAGTGGCAGCAGATGATGGAGCATTATCAGTAGCAGAAGCATTAGCAATAGCAGTAGTAGCAGCACCTGATGGAGCATTATCAGTAGCAGAAGCATTAGCAATAGCAGTAGTAGCAGCACCTGATGGAGCATTATCAGTAGCTGAAGCATTAGCAATAGCAGTAGTGGCAGCAGCTGATGGAGCATTATCAGTAGCAGAAGCATTAGCAATAGCAGTAGTAGGAGCAGCTGATGGAGCATTATCAGTAGCAGAAGCATTAGCAATAGCAGTAGTAGGAGCAGCTGATGGAGCATTATCAGTAGCTGAAGCATTAGCAATAGCAGTAGTAGCAGCACCTGATGGAGCATTATCAGTAGCAGAAGCATTAGCAATAGCAGTAGTAGGAGCAGCTGATGGAGCATTATCAGTAGCAGAAGCATTAGCAATAGCAGAAGTAGCAGCAGCTGATGGAGCATTATCAGTAGCAGAAGCATTAGCAATAGCAGTAGTAGCAGCAGCCGATGGAGCATTATCAGTAGCAGAAGCATTAGCAACAGCAGTAGTAGCAATGGTATAGTACGGTGTATGATCACTTGCATAACATGGTATAATAGCACGCTTCCAAACATCCGAGGATGGCTTCCAACATGAATGACGCAACGCAACTGGTGCGGGACTTGTCATGCGGTTACTCATTGATATTTTACAATATACGGTCACTATTCTTTATATCGTACCAACTGAAGCATATTGTCGAGGTGATAAATATTTTACGGGGTTAGCAGGTAACCCTAAATGGGACATAGCTTCGCTCTCACCGGTCAGCTACTAACCCCGTCACTTATAACTGGGATTATTATTAGTTACGGGGTTAGCAGTTGACCCGATATGGGATATACGGGGAACCCATACGCAACGTAACGTATATATTACGTCGAAAACCTGTTCACATGTTAAGATGTTTCATTTATTCATCGGAATATTCATCGGAATCGTACAAAAGACGCCATTTTGGTACGATATAAATTTGATGACACATATGGAAAACATGGGGTCACCGCATGACAAGTCCTTGGCATTGCGTCATTTATGTTGGAGGCGTGATATAGACAACTGCGAATAATGGCATAGTGCGGGTAAGGTTAAGGTAAGGTTATGATATATCGCGACTTATGGCAAGTTGCAGGTTATGGGGTAGTAAGTGTTGCGGAGAATTGCTAGTAATGGGTGTGCGGGCTTAGGGGCTCTTCATTGGATAAAGCAGGTTATAAATATGTGCGTATTACGGGATATTTCGTGTTCTGGTATAACGCTGGTTATGGGCTATCGTGGGTTAGGATGTTGCGGGAAAAAATCTAATTACGCATTATGGAATAGTGCGGGATATGGTATAGTTTAGGTTTTGGGGGGTTATGGGAAAGTCAGGGTTATGGAATACTGTGGGTTATCGGATAGTGTGAGTTATGAAAATGTGCGTGTTATGGGAAAGTGTGGGCCATCGAAATGTGCGGGTTATGGGATAGTGTGAGTTATGGAAATGTGTGTGTTATGGGATAGTGTGAGTTATGGAAATGTGCGTGTTATAGGATAGCGTGAGTTATGGAAATGTACGTGTTATGGGATAGTGTGAGATATGGAAATGTGCGTGTTATGGGATAGCGTCAGTTATTGAAATGTGCGTGTTATGGGAAATAGTAAGTTATGGAAATGTACGTGTTATGGGATTTAGTGAGTTATGGAAATGTGCGTGCTATGGGATAGTGTGAGTTATGGAAATGTGCGTGTTATGGGATAGTGTGAGTTATGGAAATATGTGTGTTATGGGATTGTGCGCGTTATGGGATAGTGTGAGTTATGGAAACGTGCGGGTTATTTGATAGTGTGAGTTATGGAAAAGTGCGTTTTATGGGATAGTGTGAGTTATGGAAAAGTGTGCGTTATGGGATAGTGTGAGTTATGGAAAAGTGCGTGTTATGGGCTGGTGAGAGATATGGAAATGTGCGTGTTATAGGATAGTGTGAGTTATGGAAAAGTGCGTGTTATGGGATAGTGTGAGTTATGGAAAAGTGCGTGTTATGGGCTGGTGAGAGTTATGGAAATGTGCGTGTTATGGGATATTGTGAGTTATAAAAATGTGTGTGTTATGGGATAGTGTGAGTTATGGAAATGTACGTGTTATGGGATAGTGTGAGTTATGGAAAAGTGCGTGTTATGGGCTGGTGTCAGTTATAGAAATATGTGTGTTATGGGATTGTGTGTGTTATGGGATAGTGTGAGTTATGGAAACGTGCGGGTTATTTGATAGTGTGAGTTATGGAAAAGTGCGTTTTATGGGATAGTGTGAGTTATGGAAAAGTGCGAGTTATGGGATAGTGTGAGTTATGGAAAAGTGCGTGTTATGGGCTGGTGTGAGATATCGAAATGTGCGTGTTATGGGATAGTGTGAGTTATGGAAAAGTGCGTGTTATAGGATAGTGTGAGTTATGGAAATGTGCGTATTATGGGATAGTGTGAGTTATGGAAATGTGCATGTTATGGGATTAAGTGAGATATGGGATATTGTGAGTTATGGAAATGTGCGAGTTATGGGATAGTGTGATTTATGGAAATGTGTGTGTTATGGGATAGTGCGTGTTATGGGATAGTGTGAGCTATGGAAACGTGCGGGTTATGGGATAGTGTGATTTATGGAAATGTGTGTGTTATGGGATAGTGCGAGTCATGGAAATGTGCGTGTTATAGGATAGTGTGAGTTATGGAAATGTGTGTGTTATGGGATAGTGTGAGTTATGGACATGTGTGTGTTATGGGATAGTGTGAGTTATGGAAATGTTCGTGTTATAGGATAGTGTGAGTTATGGAAAAGTGCGTGTTATGGGCTGGTGTTAGTTATGGAAATGTGTGTGTTATGGGATAGTTTGAGGTATGGAAATGTACGTGTTATGGGATAGTGCGTGTTATGGAATAGTGTGATTTATGGAAACGTGCGCGTTATTTGATAATGTTAGTTATGGAAAAGTGCGTGTTATGGGATAGTGTGAATTATGGAAAAGTGCGTGTTATGGGGTAGTGTGAGTTTTGGAAATGTATGTGTTATGGGATAGTGTGAGTTATGGAAATGTGCGTGTTATAGGATAGTGTGAGTATTGGAAATGTGCGTGTTATGTGATAGTGTGAGTTATGGAAATGTGCCTGTTATGGGATAGTGTGAGTTATGGAAATGTGTGTGTTATGGGATTGTGCGTGTTATGGGATAGTGTGAGTTATGGAAATGTGCGGGTTATTTGCTAGTGTGAGTTATGGAAAAGTGCGTTTTATGGGATAGTGTGAGTTATGGAAAAGTGCGCGTTATGGGATAGTGTGAGTTATGGAAAAGTGCGTTCTATGGGCTGGTGTGAGTTATGGAAAAGTGCGTGTTATGAGATAGTGTGAGTTATGGAAACGTGCGGGTTATTTGATAGTGTGAGTTATGGAAACGTGCGTTTTATGGGATAGTGTGAGTTATGGAAAAGTGTGCGTTATGGGATAGTGTGAGTTATGGAAAAGTGCGTGTTATTGGCTGGTGTGAGATATGGAAATGTGCGTGTTATGGGATAGTGTGAGTTATGGAAAAGTGCTTGTTATAGGATAGTGTGAGTTATGGAAAAGTGCGTGTTATGGGATAGTGTGAGTTATGGAAAAGTGCGTGTTATGGGCTGGTGAGAGTTATGGAAATGTGCGTGTTATGGGATATTGTGAGTTATAAAAATGTGTGTGTTATGGGATAGTGTGAGTTATGGAAATGTACGTGTTATGGGATAGTGTGAGTTATGGAAAGTTGCGTGTTATGGGCTGGTGTCAGTTATAGAAATATGTGTGTTATGGGATTGTGCGTGTTATGGGATAGTGTGAGTTATGGAAACGTGCGGGTTATTTGATAGTGTGAGTTATGGAAAAGTGCGTTTTATGGGATAGTGTGAGTTATGGAAAAGTGCGCGTTATGGGATAGTGTGAGTTATGGAAAAGTGCGTGTTATGGGCTGGTGTGAGATATGGAAATGTGCGTGTTATGGGATAGTGTGAGTTATGGAAAAGTGCGTGTTATGGGATAGTGTGAATTATGGAAAAGTGCGTGTTATGGGCTGGTGTGAGTTATGGAAATGTGCGTGTTATGGGATAGTGTGAGTTATGGAAATGTGTGTGTTATAGGAGGTGTGAGTTATGGAAATGTACGTGTTATGGGATAGTGTGAGTTATGGAAAAGTGCGTGTTATGGGCTGGTGTGAGTTATGGAAATGTGCGTGTTATGGGATAGTGTGAGTTATGGAAATGTGTGTGTTATGGGATATTGCGTGTTATCGGACAGGGTGATTTATGGAAACGTGCGGGTTATTTGATAATGTTAGTTACGGAAAAGTGCGTGTTATGGGATAGTGTGAGTTATGGAAAAGTGTGTGTTATGGGATAGTGTGAGTTATAGAAATGTACGTGTTATGGGGTAGTGTGAGTTATGGAAAAGTGCGTGTTATGGGCTGGTGTGAGTTATGGAAATGTGCGTGTTATGGGATAGTGAGAGTTATGGAAATGTGTGTGTTATGGGATAGTGCGTGTTATGTGATAGTGTGAGTTATGGAAACGTGCGGGTTATTTGATAATGTGAGTTATGGAAAAGTGCGTGTTATGGGATAGTGTGAGTTATGGAAAAGTGCGTATTATGGGATAGTGTGAGTTATGGAAAAGTGCGTGTTATGGGATAGTGTGAGTTATGGAAAAGTGCGTGTTATGGGATAGTGCGTGTTATGGGATAGTGCGAGTTATGGAAAAGTGCGAGTTATGGGATAGTGCGTGTTATGGGATAGTGTGAGTTATGGAAAAGTGCGTGTTATGGGATAGTGCGTGTTATGGGATAGTACGAGTTATGGAAAAGTGCGGGTTATGGGATAGTGTGAGTTATGGAAAAGTGCGTGTTATGGGATAGTGCGTGTTATGGGATAGTGTGAGTTATGGAAATGTGCGTTTTATGGGATAGTGTGAGTTATGGAAATGTGCATGTTATGGGATTAAGTGAGTTATGGGATATTGTGAGTTATGGAAATGTGCGAGTTATGGGATAGTGTGATTAATGGAAATGTGCGTGTTATGGAAATTTGCGTGTTATGGGATAGTGTGTGTTATGGAAACGTGCGGGTTATAAGATAGTAAGGGTCATGAGAAGTTACAGCCAGCGGGATAATTGATTAAAATATGTAATCCTACTTACCGTCCCACATGTCTGGCAGCACTCGCCCGGGTCATTGTAGGTTATACACAGGAAGGCCAGACACGAGGTCGCCCGGTCACCGTACTCACAACCTGCACATGCGCACAATAAACCAAATTAGGATATGTCATAGTTTTACATGGTAGCTCATTCAACATGTGCATATCTACATTGTGTTGAGGATGTCAAGTGAACAAATTGACAATTTTAAAACCTTAACCTTAAAAAATATCAAACAATATTGTTTCATTGTACCCTAATGCACCCTAATGCACCACTAATGCACCACTCATTGTAACCACGCCCCCCCCCCCCCGGGAATAACAGGGGATATGTTCCGTGTTTTTACCTTCCAGGTGGACCCGCAGTGCCGGGTGAATGCGGTGGTTTTGTCTTCGCGCCAGAAATAGAGAAAAATGGGCCTAATGTAGGGTTCCTGTGGTGCGGGGGCATTTGGCGGGGATTTTACCAGCAGTTCGCCTCCGCAGGACGGGGATTTTACCCGGGCTTGGCTGGACCGAAAGTCAAAGTCCCCGCTAACCCTCGGACCTTGGGGCCGTGCTTACAATTGACACGTGCATAATTACATATACCCGTACAACCTGTAGTATGCGTCCCCTTCTAAGGTAGACCTGACCAACGAACTCTGGACGCAACCACAGGAAAAACCCTGTTACAGACTCACATGGTTATACATATTGTAAGATATTGTCAAATGTGTAGATACCTGTTCTTCCGGAGCTGATGGCCTGACAGGAAGCACAGCACGAGCTTGCAATCGTGACGTCATAGCACTCGGCTGATGACGCCGCTACGATCTGGGCGCAATTTTTGCTGTCCTGTGTGAACGCTGGATCGTCGACACATGCGCGGGCTGTAAGTTTTAACATTATTTTAGTACATGTATTAGAATATACAATTACTTTTTTAAAAGCTGAGAAATATGCTGTCATGTGGACCAAATATCATTATTGACCGACTCTCTAAAGGTTAAAGGCGCGTCTATGACCTTTAATCTTCAGCTGTTAAATCTAAATTAATTTTCAACACTGTTCAAAGAAAATAATCTATACATCGATATTAAAAGACAACCTACATTTTCAGCCAATGAAATGGCAATCTCAAGTACTACGCATACTTTTTAAGAATTTCAACTTTCGCGGGTGTTTATTACGGAATGCCGTAAGGGCCATCGCCTATGAATGTGTTGATCTGAAACGCGATACTCGATAGTACGATGATGAAAATACGCGAAATCACAAAACTACGATGGTGAAAACGCGACAGTACGATGATAAAAACGGGATAGATGACGTAAAGTAAAATCTAAATGATTAAGCGGGGCTCGTTTGCTGCATTTACTCCGCCCACTCTTAATGATGAATAATTTTCTTTACGTCTTCTTACTATTACTTAGTGACATGGGAAGTAAATATAAACACTTCAAATCAATGATGGCGAAATGTAAACTCCTTTAAGAAATTTTAGATGAAGTATCAATTTCATGTTAATCAAGGAGTCACGCCAACATTTGATGCATCATAGAAGAGAATGCATTATAAATAATGAGCATGAAATTATTCATTATATATGATGCCAACCTTTGTGTACTTATGTCCCTGTGGATAAACAAAGTGGATAAGTCAATATGGCGTTTAATTCTGTCACTGTCCAATCAGAAACGGTTGATCTATAGATCATGTACTAATAATTATCATTACATGTATTATTATTGTAATTATAATTATCATTATTATTATTATTATTATTATTATTATTATTATTATTTATTTTATTATTATTATTATTATTATTATTATTATTATTATTATTGTTATTATTATTATTATTTATTTTATTATTATTATTATTTTTTTTATTTTTTTTGCATATCTTTTTTTACTATTATTTTGATTATTATTATTATCATTATTATTATTTTCATTTTTATTTTTTATTTATTATCATTATTATTATTATAATTAGTATGATTATTATTATTACTATTACTTTTATTATTATTATTATTATTATTATTATTATTATTATTATTATTTATTTTATTATTATTATTATTTATTTTATTTTTTTTGCATATCTTTTTTTACTATTATTTTCATTATTATTTTTTATTTATTATCATTATTATTATTATAATTAGTATGATTATTATTATTACTATTACTTTTATTATTATTATTATTATTATTATTATTATTATTATTATTATAAATAATATTTTTATTATTATTATTATTATTATTATTATTATTATTATTATTATTATTATTATTGCCCTATGTATTATTATTATTACGTAGAGTATTATTTAGGGCAAGTTTTGACGAACATATGTTTAAATATTTTTTATGCGTACGGATATCGGGTACAAAACAATCTAGCAAAAGACTTGTTTTTGCAAAAGGAGAATCTTTTAAAACTCATTTAATTTAGATCAAATTCACTTTTAAGCAATTCTAATACTTTCTTAAAGTATTGTTAAATGATAATTTTAAAATATAATTGATATGATTCAGAACACTTGGCCTTCGCAGCATTTAACAGAGTAAGAAATTGACAATGGACTGGTGTCAAAAACCTTCTTGATCACCGCCAAAGTAAATATAATCTTGTACCAGTCGGCATACGTGAATAGAATGTCGAAAACAGATGTTTACATTGTGAAATGGTGACACAAGATCGTGTATAACATTTGTAATAAGAGACGAGCCATTTAGATTACTAGTTGCAAATTATAAAGACGTCTAGGGGCAGTCATTGACATCTTCAGTTTTCCAAACTATTTTCGTTTATATATATTATATATATATATAGTAACGTTCGTTTACATTTTTGTCATTGTAGGCGTAAGTGGCGGCATCGACCAAAAATGGTGAAAACTGTCTTTAGGTTTATTTAAATAGTCTTATCGGCCAGAAATTTTTATTACCTTTTTTGAGGTAGATTTAATTATTTCGTTATTTATGGTAAATACGGCCATTTATGATTTATGCATGTTATGTATAACATTATCGAATTAAAGAACTCAATCTTAATCAATGAAATCTTTAGAACAAAAAATGACTTTATATTGCAAGATAAAAAAAAGAGAAAATAATCAAAAACTTACAAAAGAATGATTTCGTTGTTTACAACGCACTGAATCTTCCTTACTGGTGTACCATATCACTTACGACAGATGTAGCTATCGCAGTTTTTGCGTATTTTTACAATTCGAAATTTTCTGGGATTTTTAAAGACAGACTCATTAAATTTCGAATTGTAAAAATACTCCGGAATATGTATCTGTACTAATCAAGTGACTTTCACATGCCAAATTTACACACTATATTTGCTGGGAAACCATTATGCACTATATTAAACGGATAAACTGAGCGACAGCGACAGTATTCTTTTAAGCATGTAAAATAATGTATTGTTGGCATCATTCTAGCTCATATTGACAATTCTAGGCTTGTTTTGAGGAAATACGGTATTTACCGATATTGTGACCATCTGGTGTCAAGTCCCTGTAATATACTCTCGTGAAAAACACAATGATCTTGACGAAGTGTGTTTTCCGTGTATTAGATAGTTGTATAATAACATTTCATTGTTCATACCCGAGATAAAATATCAAGGATGCGGTATTAATAATAATAATAATAATAATAATAATAATAATAATAATAAATAATAATAATAATAATAATAATAATAATAATAATAATAATAATAATACAGGTTCAACCATAACAACATCATATTTACAATGTGGCCTTCTATGAAGACAAACAAAAACAAAATGCATTTGGTAAATCATAAGTCATCTGCAACGCACGTATACAAGAACTTTTGATGTTTTGAATATAATTATTCTATACAAATCATGTTTAATTAACATAACAATTATTTCAATTATTGTGTAGGAAGTCCGCGGAATTGTTATAATACAAAACATGATAAATTATGTGTGCCCATTAAACTCAAATTACGTGTTGCAGTCATAAATCAGGTTTAGATAAATGCTTACGGATTCAGATCTCATAAAATCGTCAGTTTATTACTGATTTTGGGTAATAGAGTCTATCTTCATTACCGCCATATAAGAAAAGCTACCACATAATTTACATAATTTAACAAACGGAATAACTGATAGCAGGATACAAATTGTTTTATTAGAAAGTTTCAGCATGAAACAAATATCATGGTCGAGTCAAAATACCTTGCCCATTGCTGCGTAGTTTGAAATTTATAACATTTTATCATGGTAATAAAATGCATTTTATTATGTAAAAATGTGTTTGTATATACTTACACAAAATACGTATTATACTAACAAACTTTGAATAGTTTTAGTGGTCTACATTATATTGTGTAAACTCCCAACTAACTGGACATGCCACTGTTTACATCTACCGCTTCACCTGATTCAAATCAATAACGGTCAACTGTTGATTTATTGGAAAACTTGAAAGATACTGGCTTCTCATTGGACTGAGAATAACGTCGACCACGAAATCAACATTTGGGTTGGATGTTGAGAATTTGAGGGTTTTTTTTCAACGGAATATTCTGTTTATATTTTATTTATAAGAATTACACTTACCTGTTGCAATTGCACAGATGATGACGACAAGTTTAAACATCTGAAATAAACATAGTTTGAACTATTATCATCAAGCTTATTGATATGTATAAATACCGGGGGGGGGGGGGGCACGGACAGTCACAATTTTTGCTTGGTTTTCAAGGAAACATATCAAGATCCTATTGAAAATCAATAAGTGTTTTGTGACGTATCATTTGCTCAGATGTTGTCTTATAATTTTAACTAAAAAACAGCTTAAAGTTACTGTTTCGGACACACTTAACATAACTAGTTTTTATTATCAAATATTTCTTTTAACGGGTAATTTGGACGACTACTAATAAAATATACCTACATTATCATTATTAGCAATGTGTCGTAGTAGACAAAACTAATAACAACGACGACGATGATGATTGTTTAATGTTTTAATAAAATATAAGACGAAAACTCTTACCTTTTAGTTCCCAAATATCTGCCACTGTTTCGTTGACAATATTACATCCAAATGCTAAAAGTAACTATGAGATAAAAAATCATATGATATAATTTCGAATTATTCAATGTCTTACTAATATATCCGTTTAGTTATTTAGCTTCCCACTTTACTAAAATCGAAACGCACCTCTTTTAAAACTTTCGGGGAATGCACTGCACTGTTACATTAAGAAATTATATCACAACATAGTTCTTTTCACCATTTTAAGTTATATGGACATTATGTGTTGTTTTTATTTCCATCCCCCTGTCACCGGCTATTTATTTAGCATCATAATACACCTCGCGCCCTGTTATCACTGCTGGTCACAATTGTGACACCATTGTCTTCATAGTATCTGATTGACCTCCAACTAAATGTAAGAAAAAGTGAACATTTCTGATGACTAAATGTAAGTAACAACT